>NC_081411.1:798373234-798678108 GCF_030272615.1 Cryptomeria japonica | reverse complement strand
TGACATAATAATTTTGACGTGGAAACCCAAATGGTAAAAACCACAGTGGAGATGAATACCCACAAGTATTATGAACTCTTTTGAAGTTCGCCCTGTTAGGAGCCAAGCTTGTTAAAGCTTTACAAAAAGTCCTATTAAGAACAAATCTTATTAGGGACCACCTGGTTAAGGGATTGACTATAATGCCCTATTAGAAGCAATGCCCTGTTAGGAGTAACCTCGATAGAGGATTTGAAATCCAAGCTAATGGATCACCTGGTTAGAGTATTTAGATAGCACTAAGCATGCTAGAGCTCACCCAGTTAAGGGATTTGATTGTTGTAATTGTTAGAGAACAACACGAGTTTGTTGATCTGGTAAATAGCATTACTCTACTTGATCAAATCCTTTTCATGCTCCTATTTACCTCCACACATACTACAGATACACCTTTTGGTTTGGCAACCAATCACACTTACACTTAAACAAAATTGTTGACACCTCAATAAAATAACTCATCGACCTTATAAACAAAACAATAGGTCAGTAACACATCACAAACCTAAGATCGCATAGAGATTACATAAAAATTGGTTCAAGTATGACTGTTGGATTACATAGCAATCATTGCACATTATTCAAGACAACCTCAATCTCTCCTTGATCACCACTTCATCGATCCTTGTAACTCATCACACAGTTTCCACTTCATGCAATGTATGTTCTCACTCCCAAGATAAAACCTTTATCTCTACATGCCCAAAACCATTATTAACTCTTCACATACAATATGCATATGTGGCGTAATCATTGCCACTCATCATTTGATCATAAACCAATACAACTGATTCACCAAGCTCCATCAGTTAGGGTTTGGTACATCAACAGGTAGGGTTACCAGTTGATCTCATTGCTTCTCAAGTAATACTGGTTTCCTTCACTAGCTCACCTACTGCTTGCAAAACAACATCATTACCGGTTATAATTGACTTTAATGATAACATAGTAGTTCATCAATGCAATCTACATGCAAATGCCAATAATCACCCCCTTTGGCATTGATGGCAATACAAGTATCAATACCCTTCATTGTGATGATTATGTATAGGAATCCTGGTTTACATTTTACCATATACTCTCATTCAACTAAGTCTCCATGTCTTTAGCGAGTAACTGGCTATAGATCTTTTCTCTATCAATCATACAATTCTTCTCCTCATAATCATATTTTTCTTCTCCCCCTTTGACAACAATGCCAAAGTGAAAGTAAAACATACAATGTCATACTTCACTATTCTGCATCAACAATCTACAACTTGATGCTCCCCCTATGGAATAAGTCCACTCGACAACAATCTTGCTACCAGATTCTTCAATTAGCTCCAGGACTCATGTATTCCACATCAGCTCAATTGACCTCATGTAGGGGCACAACCCCTAGCCGACCTCTAAGATACTCAAAAGTACTCTTAGGTAGAGGTTTAGTAAAGATATCTGCTAGTTGCTCCTTGGTAGATACATGCTCCAATAATACATCTGTACTATGCACTTTCTCTCTTAAGAAATGATATTTCAGCTCAATGTGCTTGGTTCTAGCATGCAACACCGGGTTATTTGAAATATTTATTGCACTGATATTGTCACATAAAATCTTTACTGGTTCTGAAATGTTCAGCTTGAATCCTCCTAGAATGTGTTTCATTCAGATTTCCTAGGTACATTTCATATAAGCTAGAACATATCCTGCTTCAATAGTGGACTGTGATATACAACTCTCCTTCTTGCTGCTCCAAGAAAGAATGCACCATCGGTTGTGCTCTTCCTATCATCAACATTACCTTCCCAGTTTGCATCTATATAAACCTTCAAATCAAAGTTACCTACATATGGATACCATAATCCATAGTCAATAGTACCTTTCAAATATCCGAATATCCTTTTGGTTGCTATCAAGTGTGTCTCCTTTGGATTGTTCTGAAATATAGCAACTAAACCAACTACATGAGCAATATTCGGTCTATTGTGAAAAACATGATGCAGTTTTCCTATCATTGATTTGTATTCCTTTTCAGCAACAGATGCGATGTCATCCTCCTTAGATAGTTTACAACCTTTAAATATTGGTGTCCCAACTGGTTTACAGTCACTCATTCCAAATATCTTCAATACCTCTTTCACATACTTAGATTGTGTGATAAAAATACCACTCTTCATCTACTAAATTTGCAAACCTATAAATAATTGTATCTTTCCCACTAGAGACATTTCAAATTCACTTTTCATCTCATTTGCAAAGCCATCACTCATTTCATCATTGCCTCCAAATATGATATCATCTACAAACACTTTACTCATCAGTATCTTATCTCCTTCATATTTGAGATATATATTGTTGTCTTCACTGGTTCTTTGAAATCCTATCTTCATCAGGTGTGAATGTAACCTTTTATACCATGCTCTCAGTGCTTGCTTCAAACCATACAGTGCCTTGTGCAGTTTACACACCATATCCTTTGCATCAGTCAAAGCATAACCATTTGGCTGCTCAATGTATACTTCTTCTTCTAGTATTCCATTTAGAAATGTTGAATTCACATCCATCTAATATACTTTGAATCCCTTATATGCTCCAAATGCAAGTAGAGTCCTAACACCTTCCAATCTAGCAACTAGTACAAATATCTCACCAGAGTCTTCTCCTTCTTCCTGTGCATAACCTTTGCATACCAATCTTTCTTTGATTCTGACTACTACTCCATCTTCATTCAGTTTATTCCTAAATACTCATTTAGTACCTATCACATTTTTATTTACTAGTCTGGGTACTAGGGTCCATGTATTATTCTTCTCAATATAGTCAAGCCCCTCTTCCATAGCTTTGATCTAGTGATCATCTCCAAATGCTTCCTTAGCAGTTCTAGGCTTAATAGTGGATATCATGCAAAAATTCTCTCTAATTCTTCTTCCAGTTAACACTCCAGCATCTTTATCTCCAATAATAACATGATCATTATCTTCAGGTTCTTCTTCCTCACTATCATCATCTTCTTTTGAATCTGCCTATTCTGGTTGAACTGGTACTTCAGCATTCACTTCACCATCTTCTGTCTTCATTGATTCTAGTTCCAAAATCAGAATGTAAGGTTCATCATCCTTGTTTTCCTTACTGGTTTCTCCTAAATCTTTAGGACACTCATCCACTCAGACATCAACAATCTCAATGATTCTCTATGTCTGGTTGTTGTAACATTTGTAGGCCTTACTCTTGGTGGAGTAACAAAGAAATATGCCTTCATCAATTTTAGACTCAAACTTACTAACATAGTCACCTCTCTTAATAAAACATTTAGTGCCAAAAATCTTAAAATAACTGACATTAGGTGATCTACCATACTAGTATTCATAAGGAGTTTTATCCTTAGCCTCTCTTTACCAATATCCAGTTCATAGTGTAGATAGTTGTGCTAACAACTTCTCTCCAGAAATTTTTTGCTACTCCTCCTTGTATTAGCATTGTTCTAGAAGCTTCAACAACTGACTAGTTGTTCCTCTTTGCAATACCATTCCACTGTGGCATCATCAGTACAAAAATTTGCCTCTTAATTCCATTGTCTTCACAATATCTAGTGAATTCCTCTAAAGTAAATTCACCTCCTTGATCAGTCCTCAGATACTTTATCTTCTTACCACTTTCCATTTTAGCTAAGGCCCTGAATGCCTTAAACTTACTAAAGGCTTCTTTTTTGTCCTTCAAGAATGTGACCCACATCATTCTTGAGCAATCATCAGTGAAGATCATAAAATATCTATCACCTTGAATACTTTTAGTCCTTATTGGTCCAAAGAGATCTATATGAACCAAATCTAACAAATGTTCTACTGAGAAGGATTTTCTCTTAAAAGTTGAGGATATCATCTTTCCTAACTGACATTCCTTACATAGAGTATTCACTAGTTTGTCCAATTGAGGAAAAACTCTTACCAACTTGGACTTACTAACTTTGACAATATTATCAAAATCTTCTATGCAAAAGCCAACTATCATCTACTTTAGCAATTAATCAATTGTTGACTTTAGGATTCAAGTGAAATAGGTTACCTTTTGTCTGCTTGTCGGTTGCAATTAGTTCACCTTTTCTCGCATAGATTTTTCACATTCCATTCTCAAATTCCAATGGATAACCTCTATCATTGAGTTGATCTACACTCAAAAGATTGTGCTTTAATCCTTCAACCTAGTACACATCATCTACACTGCTCTTTTCATTAAGAGAAATGGTTCCCTTTTCTTTTACCATGCAGGGTGAGTCATTTTCAAATCTCACAACTCCTCCATCAAATTCCTTCAAAGTAAGAAATTTACTCTAGTCATCGGTCATGTTGTGTGAACAACCACTATCTATGATCCAATCATCAGAACTATCTATATGAGAAACTAATGCATTTTGATCAGATGTCTCCTCTTTAATGGAAACAAAGACAATGTCTTCATTAGCATCTCCCTCATATTCCTTATTAGTGATACCACCATCAACTGCAATTAGACAATATCTTTTGCCCTTTCCTTTGTACTTCTTGTACTTCTCATGCTTATGCTCATTGTCACCATCAGGACAGTTAGTTGCAATGTGTCCAATATTGTTACATGCAAAACACTTCAAAGGTAATTTACCTCTGTACTTACTGGTACCTCTAGGCAATTGCTTGGCCAACAATTCTTCAAGATCAATCAGACTGTCTTCATCATCAACTTCTCTACTAGATCTAGACTCATATCTATGACTAACATCTCTTCTTTTCCTCATAGGTGGGCTGGAAATTAAAGCTCTAAATGCAGATTCAGATTTCTGAGCACTACCATCAGAACCATTTAATTCAAATGTAGTAAGTTTACCAATGATGGAGTCAAGAGTTACCTTTGTTTTATCAATAGACTTTAGCTCCTAAATGGCTGCAACTCGAATAGCTTAGACTAGTAGAAGGGTTCTCAACACCTTACTAACCACTATGGCATCCTCCAATTTACCACTAGCACTCTTGATCCTCTGACCATACTGTTGAATATTCTCACCTTCAGCCATTCACATGTCATCAAATTTACCTCTCAGCCTCTCTTGTTTAGAAATCTTCACATGCTCATCACCATTGTATATTTCCTCAAGTTTGTTCCACACATCATAAGTAGTCTCCAAACCATGGACATCAACATACTCTGAATCAAACAAAGAACTAATAATGGCCTCCAATGCTTGATTATTTTCTTGTTTCTCTTTCTTTTGATCATCAGACATAGTCCCACTAGGTGCAACATACTCAGTAACAACATGTTCCTAGTATTGACATCCTAGACTCTTTATATAGATTTTCATCCTATCACTCCATATTCTATATTTTTCCCTATTAAACTTCAGAGCTTCTTTCTTCATCATGTTCTTCAACATCTTTACCTCAAGTTGTTAGGCTTAGACACTAGAGGACCTGAAATGCTCTGATACCAATTGATGGTATGATGAATCAATAAGGATCTGGGCAACTATTTTGAGGGTGGGTGAATAAGTAGATAGAAAACTGACTATACTTTCACCAAACTAAAATGCAATCTCTCTAGTCAAACTCAACACTTGCTGGTTCAAACACCGCACTACAAATTTCAATATCACTGTCAAGTATACCGGTTTACAGTCATAACAAAATAACAATATAATAGATTTGAAACTCTCAAAACCTTTTAACAAAAACATTCAAATACTTTACTAACAATAGTAAAAGCACATTTCAGATTGTTGTCAGTCATCATATCATATCTAAGCGGATTTAACATTTAAGAAAATTAACCATAGCAAACATAACCAAAAAAAATTCACCACTTGACACAATGATTTTGATATGGAAACCCAAATGGGAAAAACCATGGTGGGGATGAATACCCACAAGTATTCTAAACTCCTTTGAAGTTTTCCCTATTAGGAGTTAAGCCTATTAAAGATTTACAAAAAGTCATGTTAAGAACACATCCTATTAGGGACCACTCGGTTAAGGGATTGACTATAATGCCCTATTAGAAGCAATATCCTGTTAGGAGTAACCTCGGTAGAGGATTTGAAATCCAATCTAATGGATCACCTGGTTAGAGGATTTAGCTAACACTAAGCATGTTAGAGCTTACCCGGTTAAGGGATTTGATTGTTGTAATTGTTAGAGAACAATAGGGGTTTGCTGATCTGGTGAATAACACTACTCTTCTTGATTAGATCCTTTTCATGCTCCTATCTTCCTTCATATGTATTGTAGATAAACCTTCTAGTTCACCAACCAATCACACTTACACTTGACCAAAATTGCCAACACTTCAACAAAATAACTCATCAACCTTATAAATAAAACAATAGGTTTGTTGTTCTCCATTTTGAAAACTTTTGTTTCTTCTCTTTTAAAAGTGAAAGCTACTGCCTCTGTGGTGTAATGGAAGAGAACAAAAAAAAGTTTGGAATAAAGACAACAATATGAGGTTCCAAATGAGGAAACCTCCTACACTTTAAGCCTTTAAAAGCTTGGGTAGGTGAACCCTTTTAAGACTATTTTCTTACAAAAATAGTAAAAGGTTTACAGAAAACCAGTGTAAATTCCTATAAACTTTACTTTCTGACTGGTACAACTAAAACATAAATGGAAAGTAGATTTGATCTTTTGAAAAGGATCACAAAATGCACCTAAAAAACCAACAGGTAAACCAGTACCTTATCTAGGAAATAGAGTCACCTACAATAGACCGCAACCTAACAAAAGAAACTTGTACACAAATCACAAGTTCCTGATCTATCAACTCTGAATATGCCTAACATATACAAAGTCCTAATCTGAAATAGACTTCATCATCAAATCCACACCAAAATTACTGATATCAATGACTTTGTTCAAACTATATTTATATTTTTCTCCTTGATAAAAAGACTAAAAACAACTTCATTAGATGCCTAACAAATCATTCAAATAAACAATTCTTGATTATTTTAAAAAAATGAACATCAGTGCAATGACATAGAGACAATACAAGTCTGAGTTTAAATTCTCTAGACTGTATATTTCATTCCTCTATCAAAAATATTACAAGTACATCATATCTAACTTAGAAATTGCCAAGAAAATGGCCTGTATTAATTTTGCCAGAGTTTTACTATAGAAGTTGTGTCCCTTTTCTAGGTAGCCTTGGTATCCTTTTATAGAAATCAGGATGCAACAAGCTTCGAACTACCTAGAAGAAAACTCTTACCCTAACTATCATTTACTCCAAAAGTTACGTTGTTGTGCCGTTGCAGTTCAGGGGGATACCTAAAATTCTTTCTGCGATGCGTGCTTCATTAATTCAATGGGCATTCATTTTGAAAATGGCTGAAAGGGTAAGTTCCTATTACCCAAAATCAGTTACAACCACCGATAGCTTCATAATGCCGATGTACTATCTCATGCCAGAGCGTTGATGGGTTCCACCTAAGAGAACACATAGCCGCGCACCATTATGTTCTCTGTAAATCTCCCTGGGTACCTCTCACCAAATGTTCACTTCAAATCATTGTCGGATTGAACTTGCACACCTTTGCCATTAATTCATTTAAATTTTGGCCCCAACAGATCAGAGAAGCCTTCCTTCTGAGCACTTTTACTTTAGTCACTATGTCATGACTTTTAAAGTTCGGACATGTTTCCATTGCGGTATAGTGACAACCATTCGATCATGGAAAACTGGTATGCCCTTTATCTTACCCGATTGATCCACTTAGAACGGGCCCCACCACTTGGTCACCAACTCATGCTTCTTAGTCATCGATATACTTCCCATCGTGACATGGTGACCACCGTTGGATCATCCATCCAGCCGTCAAATCTTTCTTGACTTGCCTACCCATTAATTCACTTGGGCTACTCTTTCTTCTAAAAGGTCTACCATGTGTAACTTCCTGATTTGTACTAAGCCCACCTAGATGACCACCTAAACTACCACCTTGCTAGTCTCTATGTTGTAGGGAATAACCATCGAGCATCTTCATCCCATGGTATAGCGATGATCATCGATCTGCTTTCAACCTACTCGATCCTTAACACCTGAGCCACTCACCACATGTTAGCCTCTGGATCCACCTACTCGCCACTTGGACCTACCACTGGACTTGGGTTCTATTGGACTATTCAATATCATTATTTCAGCCAAACTTCCTCCCTCAGTGAGCTATTTTCATGTCTCATTGATGTTGTAGTCTCATCGATACTTTTTACCTTATTGGCAGGACCAGTTCTGACTTCTTCAATATACTTTATGTCGATGGAACTCGTGCCTTTGGTGATTCCTTTTAGAGATCCATTGAAGCCAAGGTCTATTCAATAGGTCACTCTTTGGTTTGTCTAAGCATCCAGCTAGCCACCATCTGGGCACCACTTGTCGTGAGGGTATTCATTCCGGGCACTTCACAACTGCGGTACAATGACAGTCATGGATAGCCCCATAATTTAATTCCATCATCCAATCTTCCTTGATCTGCATACCCTTTAACCACCCCTTTTTGACACATGTTTTTTCACCAAGTCAGGATGATTATTTGGCGATTATCTTTCTATCGCGACATAGCGACAGCCATTGGATCTTTCTTGGTCACCATTGATCTTCCTTGATTTGCTTGACCTTTAGCTTCTCTGAATGGCTCTCTCTTATGCCACGGTGTCACCTCGTGTCAGCCACTAGTTCACTCATTAGATCCACTTGGGAACCACCAGACCCACCATTTCACTTTGGTTTATTCAACACCAGTGTTTCGGCCAAACTTCCTCCCTTGGCAAGTTGTTCACATGCCTCATCGAACCTGCAGTTTCATCGATGCCTTTATTTTATTGGCGGGACCAATTCAGATTTATTTGATGTACCTTATGTTGATGGAACTGATGCCTTCATCGAAACCATTTAGAGCTCCATTGTGGCCAAGGTTTGTTAGACATTCATTTTGATGACATACCACCTATTCTTCCATGTGTCACCACTAGACCGTCCACATCTTCTACTATGTGTCACCATGTGGCACATTATGATTTTTCAAAGTCCACCTCGATGCCACCTGACCTGCCACCTCACTAGCTACCAAGTCATGATGATTAACAGTCGAGCACTTTTGCATGGCAGTATAGAAATGGTCGTTTGATCATCTGCAACCTGCTCGCCCATTAATTTGCCCTTTTACTACAAAATTTGGCCACCTTGAGATGTGCACACATGCAGGGTCCACTGGGCCATGAGCCACTTCTTTCCAAAAGCCCAAAAGCTTTGACACTAAGGATATATGTGGTTGTGCATTTAAATACTGAAATGCTCCTCTATGCAGCCAATGTGGGATAAATGGTCTACACCTGGGCCTTTCCATTGAGTCATCAGGTAGCATCACATTGTGCTTTTTCGATGGCAGATGTCACCAATGTCTACCTCCTCCACTTGTACCATGTCATCAGGCTCACGGGATAACATGAAACCACTCCCCCTGATACCCTATAACTCCCATTGATTCATCCGCATACCGTGCAACTAGTCTTATCGATACTCGATGACTCAGGTGACCTCATTAGGGTAAGATTGTCGATTGGGGAAGGTCTTACCGTTAAGGCAAAAATTCAAAAACTACAGAGAAACAACCACACAAATGGACCAAAGCCAGTCCTTATGTATTTACATGACCACTGGAAGGTCTCACAAACCAAAATTGGTTAAGGGTATTTCAACCCTTAGGTTCTCCTATACTAAGGTCTCTTAAAATTGCCATCAAATTTATGAGTCCCAAAAGTGGCTTTGATTGGGGATGGTTGGATGCAAGACCAACACAAGAATTTAGCAAAAAATCTGGAACACAAACCAACAAAACCCTAATGAAAGAAACTCTAAAATGTATACAGCCTACAACTACTGTGCATGGACTGAAACAGATCAAGAGAAGTAATATTTCAAGAATTGTCCATGCACTAGAAATTCCTGTACTTCACCATTCATTCTTTGCAATAAGTATGAATCCTTTCCATTGATATCACAAAAAAATTAAAGGGCCTATCCACAGTGATTCAAATTTCTTATGGTTGCCTTTGTCTTGGTCTTTTGCATTCCACTGCAACACCAAATCACCAATCTAGAACTTTCTTGCACTAGTCCTTTTATCAAAAAGGTACTTTGACTGTAATTGAAGTGTTATATTCCTTTTATGGGCTACAGTCCTCATTTCCTCTAGCTCTACTAATTGAATCATTCTTTTTTCCATGGGCTCAGACATTTCTAGTTCTTCAATCTACAAAATTTGGTAAACTGGAAGCAAATTATTAACAGGTAATTTGGCTTTCACTCCATAAACTATCTCAAAAGGGGATGTACCAATGGCCATTTTTATAGTCACCCTGTCAGCCCATAAAGATAACTTGAGCTTTTGATCCCAAGACCTTTTATTTTCCTCTAGGATCTTCTTGATGATGCTGAGGAAACTTTTATTACTCGATTTTGCCTGGCCATTTCCATGTGGGTGGTATGGTGAAGAGTATGACATAATAATCCCATAATTAGCATAGAACTCTGCAAACTCCTTAGACCTGAAGCACATAGCATTGTCCATGACTATTTTAGCTAGCACACCAAACTTTGTCACTATATTATCCATCAAAAAATTAATGACTACCTTACTAGTGTCCTATTTGGTAGGTATATGGCTTCAATCCAGTTGGTGAAATAGTTTGTAGCCACCAGGATCCATCTGTGACCCCTGCTTGATTTTTCTATTATCTCTCCAATAAAATCAATGCCTCATTGAACAAAATGGGCTTCGATTGTAACATAATTCAAAGGCAAAGCACCAACATACTTTAGTTTAAAAGAAAACCTTTGACAAGGATCACATTTTTTAACATATTTATGAGCATCCTTGAACAAAGTTGGCCAATAATACCCTACTCTGATTATCCTACTAGTAGTAGTCTTAGTTGAATAGTGGCCTCCACACACCCCATTGTGCATCTCTTTCAGAACCTTCTTAGCTTGGAATTCATCCAGGCAAAGTAGTAGCATCCCATCACTATTCCTCCAATACAGGTCTCCCCGAATAAGAATATATTTCTATGATTTTAACTTTAATGTTCTCATTTGGTTGTGTGTCATACCTTCTGGACATGAGGCATTATTCAAGAAGTATATCACATCTGAATACCATGGTTGCCTCTCAATACTAGTGATCAGGACTTCCTCAGTTTCAACATTATTAACATCAATAGTAACCAGATTTGATTCAACCATCAATTTTGCAAGGCCTGATCCTCTTACCAGTTTAGTGATCTTGATCTCTAATTCAAACTCTTGTATTCTAGTTATCCATCTGCATCTCTTTCCAGTTACTTCAAACTAGGACAAAATGTCTTTCACAGTTGCATGTGGTACATAGGCTACAATTCAAGCATTTACTAGATAAGGCCTAAATGCTTTTGTAGCTTTGACTAGAGCATATGCCCGCTTCTCCATGATTTCATACTTTAACTCAGCAGCATATAAATATTTTCTATTGAAAGCAATTGGATTTTCATATCCTTCATCATCCTTTTGAAGCAGAACTGTGGCTACTGTGTGATAAGAGGTGAAATAAAATAATGAGAAAGGCTTACTATAATTAGGGGATCATAGCACTGGTGCTTCATGAATAGCCTTCTTAATTTTGTCAAAAGCCTATGCAGCTTCTTCATCCCAAGAAAACTTTGCATCTTTTTTAAGTAATTTAACGATAGGCTTAACAATTTCAGCAAAGTTAGCTATAAATCTCCTAACAAAATTCACCTTGCCCAAGAAAGACTGATTCCCTTTTACATTCTTTGGCTGAGGTACATTATTTATAGCTTCAATCCTTTCAGGGTCTATTCTAACCCCTTGGAGACAATATGCACTGATAATTTTCCTTCACTCACTACAAAATGACATTTTTTTTGGTTCAAGGATACACCAAATTCCAGAGACTTGCAAAAAACCTTTTCCAAATAACTGTAGTGATCATATGCCTTCTTTGAGAAACATGTCAAATCATCCTAGTAAACCAACATTATGATGTTAATAAACTCCTTAAAAGCTACATCCATTACTCTCTAAAATGTAGCTCTAGAATTCTTCAAACCAGATGGCATTCTCACATACACATAAGTCCCCCAAGGGGTAGTAAAAGTAGTCTTAAATTGCTCAGACTCTTTCACTAGTACCTAATTATAACCTGAGAACCCATCCATCATTGACAATAAATCACAACCAGCTACCCTTTGTAACATGGCTTCCATATTCGGGGAAGAATAATTGTCTTTTAAAGAGGCAACATTCAAATTTCTAAAATCTACACAAAGCCTTATGTCCCCATTCTTCTTTCTGATAGGGACCAAATTGGACACCCATGATGAATGTCTTAACGGTTTTATAATCCCCCCTTCCCTTAACTTGGTTAATTCTTGTTGCATTTTGGTCTCTAAAAGGGGGTTAATAGGTCTTTGCTTCTGTCTAAAAGGATTAGCACTAGGATGTAGAGGTATTTCATGTTGAAATAAGTCTTTTCTATACGCCTTCAAATCCTTATAGGACCAAGCAAAAACATGTTTGTACTTCCTTAGCAAATTAAGGAGGTTGGTCTTAATATGGGGAGATGAGCTTCTCCCGATATACACTAACTTAGGGGAATATTTTGTCCCCAAGTTTACCTCTTCTAACTCCTCCAACTTTGTAGATGATGCTTGATGTAAGTTACCATCACTATAACTGAGCATACCCTCTAGTTCAACTAGTCCCCTGGGTATTTCATTTCTCTAGCTGCACTATGTCACTTCCAAAAATTGTTTCCTAACCATCTACTACTTCCACCAATGCATTACAATCAATCTTTTGACCTTCATAGTCATCTATGCATTGTACAAATCTAAGGATGTCTTCATCATCATCAAAAACTTGCTAATTGTACACATTATCTAGGATGGCTAGTCTGGCTTTTGTCTAAATTATTGAAACTCTAGTCAATGTTACATCATCATTCTTTAATGCAACATTAGCTAAAAAATCTGCCATAATGTTCTTAGAACTTTCAATCCAATCAATGGAAAATGTATCAAAGTGTTCAATGACATCCCAAACAGTATGCTTGTACCTTTTTAACTTATCATTTTTAGATGCATATCTTGACCATATCTGAGACACTACAAGTTCAGAGTCTCCATAAACCCTTAACAACTTGATCCCATGTCTTTTAGCAATTTCTAAGTCTAATAATAGAGTTTCATACTCAGCTGTGTTGTTTGTACATTGGAATGCCAACATAATAGAATACTTGAAGGTAATACCTGATGGGGAAACAAATAGCACTCCCACTTCAGACCCTTCCTTAGAGAAAGCTCCATCAAAGTACATTTGCCATAGGCCTTCTTGTTGGGATTTCAACTCATCAACAATTGGATCAGTATTCTTCAACTGAGGGTGAATGGGTTCAATCCTGAAGTTATCAAGATCCACATCAATCATGCAATCAAGCATGTTTGGGTGTATTTTTTCAATAACCATGGGGGCACATGGTTCTCTATACAATTTTACAAAATTACCATTCACGAGGATAGTTGCATATGATAAATCTAGCTAAAGATGTCCTCCAACAGTAGCAGCCCATTGTTTAGACAGAAGCATGCCATAATGGGGCTTGGTGTCTGTGACTATTACATCCATTTTATAAGTCACTTCATGGCATGCTGCTAATTTTACTTCTACATATTTCATAGTACCCACAACAGTCACTTCTCTATTATCCATGGCATAACACCTTCCATATGAAGTGTGTACCGACAAACCTAGTTCTTTCATAACTCCATAAGGCATTATATTAGCAGTTGCACCAGAATCTATCATGCATTTTTTTATCAATCTATTATTTACTAATAGTGTCACATAAAAGGGATCTATCTGAGATGGTTCCTAACTAATAGTGGTGCCCACATAAACTTCTGGGACTCTTTGTTCTTGATCCTTCTCATCTTTTGCATTTCCCTTTTTAGAAGAAGTATCTACATCTGATATAATTAAAATCAAAGAAAAAGTAGCCTCTCTATGTTCTTTTATTTTCAGCAGCTCTATCAAAGGTACTGAAACTTTCATCTATGTTAAAGCTTGAGTCATATAAAAAATAGTGTTAACATTAGACTCAACATGAGATTTAACCTCTTCTACCTTCTGGTGACTTGCTCTCTTGTCACCGGTGGTCTCTACCTTATTTCCAGTTGTATTAGCAATATCAAGTTTCGTTGAACTACTTGACTGATCACCTTTAGCCTGACTATCTTTGTCAGAAGTTTTGTTCTCAGTGGACCTCTTAGAAGAATTTTATTTAAAAAATAAATAACCAAGCATACCTTGACTTCCATCATCTTTTCTACTTCTCAAATTATAGTTGTGCTTAGCTTTATCTATTGCAGCCTTAGTGAGATTCTTGACTTCCTCCTCACTAGGCCTTCTAGGATGAATCTCTTGATCTTCTATTGTGACAATATTCAAAGTGGGCTGCCAATCAATTGTCAATTGCCCATGGCAATTTGAATTGCTTCCTGAGACATCATATTCACTTTCTTCATCTTCTGAAGACTCACAGTATACTCAAACATATTAATTGCAGGTTCATCCTCATTTCTCATGGATTCATTTAGAGCTTGAGCCATAACACATCGATAGGGGGAATGTGGCCCATCACATGCCATACACCAAGGGGTATTTTTCACATTATGTACGTTTCCTCCCTTTAAAGGATCAAGAGTGTTCTAATTTTATGTGCCTTTTGATCTATCTTGTATAGGTTTACAATCTTTCCATGTAGTGTTATATGGCATATCATGCAATCTAGCAGGTTTGTCTTGCCAATTGTAGTGAGGCCTCTCAGGTTTACTTACTTTAGCAGTAAGATCCTTGACAATAGTCATTAATTTCTCTATCTTATCCTCTTCTTTAGAGGATTTATTTTGTTGTGGTTTTTGTTCCTACCACAATCTTCCATCACTCCTTCCCACTTTACCCAATGCTTTTCTATTAATCTCTACATTGATTGCAATTCTGAAAGTACCCCTTAAGCTATGTGGGTTCTTATCTCTGAGAATGTATACCATCTTAGGATCAAAGGCATTGTAATAAGTGGTTAGACATACATTCTTGTCTAACCTCATACATTCAAGGAGCCTATGCATTACCTTTTTGAAACCATGTATTAAAATCTGTAACAACCTCATTATCCGACTTCCTAATATTGTTAAATTTGTTGAGTATGAAGCTCACATTTGTCTTATCTTCATATTGCTCTTTAAAGAAATTCTTGAATTCCTCCCAAGAACTAATGTTGTCTACAGGTAACACTTTGTACCGATCTCTAGCATCCTCAATCAAAGATTGCACAAACAACTTCATGATGGCATCCTCATGTGCAATAGTCATTAATCATGTCACCAAAAGATATCAGATGCTCTTCAACATTGATAGCATTATTCCCAACAAACTTCTGGAGTTTATCCCTCATTTCAATAGGGACATGGTTTGGATATCTTGGAATTCCATCAAAATACAACTACCTATACAACTCAACATTTATCAGTCTCCTTTGAAACTTATTTCCAATAAAGTTAATTCCAACATTCACCCTTGGGCTTTAACCACTAGCTCTAGGAGTTTGATGACTTTGATTATGGGATGGTCCATGGGTCGTTTGGTTTGCTGAAATTGTACTTGAGGGAATAGCAAAATTTTTGGGGCAGCATTTTCAGATTGGTTAACAGGCGGGATAGCATTTGCTTGCATCATTGGTTGAGTATTCAATAGAGAGGCAAAAGTATGTTGGGACGTAGGATTACTATGATCTACAAGTGGGAAAGTTATAGGAGGATATTTTAAGAAGCGTATCTTTCTTCTAAACTCAACATTAAGTGCTTCTATTTCAACATTTTCTAACTCCCTTTGCAAGTCTTCATTTTCTTTCCTTATCCTTTCTAGATCGATCTCATACGACATCATTCCCTGGGGTCCTTCTGCACTTCCTGACACTAGACCTGCAGATTTATTCTCCACTACTTTTTGCTTCCCTTAGTCAATAATAGGTCTGGTAGGTTGGGGATCACTATGAACCTCCCTACTAGGTTGTGTTGCAACTTTAGGTGCAGAAACAATTTTAGGATCAAGGATTTCTCTAATAATAGGACCTTGCTCTTTACTCCTATGTTCTTCTTGAGCAAACAACTCAAGTTATGCAATCTTTCTTAATAACCTATCTCTTTCAATGAGTTTCACTTTGGTTTCATTCTCCTTTTCCTTTTCCCTTTTTTTTTTTTATGGAAATCAATTGATGTACCCTCTGATTTAGAACCTCAATCTCCTAGGATAGTTCATCTTGGTCTGACAAGTTTTCTTCTGAATCAGACACATTTATCTCATCCATATCAATCATACTGATATTTCCTTCCATAGTTTTGGGAATGGAACTGACCCTATTAGTTGTACTATGCCTATCTCTTCCAGAAGTGTTGGCATTAGACAATCCTTGGTGAAAGGTTTGAATATCATCATCAGTACCAAATAGGCCAACATGAAAACCCATAATATCATGGTTAGAGTCATGAGAAGAGGCATTGGACCTTGCATATATGGGACGCTCATAAGACTTACCCATTTGATTACTCTTCTATTTCCATGACTAATTTGACTGATCAGGAATAATAGTTCCTCTCCAGCCCTTCTTGACTAGTTCAGGTAACCCTTCATGCAACTTCTCTTGAGGGTTTTTTTTCATATAAGACCTAGTATTCCTTCTCCTATTCATCTTGCTAACCCTTTGAAGTGACTGTGATTTTTTTTTAAAAGGACATTGGTTTTTTCCTTAATTCAGAGTCGCCACCCAATATCTTGGGAATAAAATATATTTCAACATAGTGAATCATGTTTATGCAATAGAGACATAGATCTAGAGTATAAGACTTATCTTATTTGACTCTCCCTAGCAGAGTCGCCACTTTTGTTGTTCTCCATTTTGAAAACTTTTGTTTCTTCTCTTTTAAAAGTGAAAGTTATTGCCTTTGTGCTGCAATGGAAGAGAACAACAAAAAGTTTGGAATAAAGACAACAATATGAGGTTCCAAATGAGGAAACCTCCTACACTTTAAGCCTTTAAAATCCTGGGTAGGTGAACCCTTTTAAGACTATTTTCTTACAAAAATAGCAAAAGGTTTACAGAAAACTAGTGTAAATAACTGTAAAATTTCCTTTTTGACTGGTACAACTAAAACATAAATGGAAAATTGATTTGATCTTTTGAAAAGGATCACAAAATGCACCTAAAAACCAACAGGTAAACCAATGCCTTATCTGGGCAATAGAGTCATCTACAACAAACTGCAACTTGACAAAAAAAACTTGTACACAAATCACAAGTTCCTAATCTATCAACTCTAAATATGCCTGACATATACAAAGTCCTAATCTAAAACAGACTTCAACATCGAATCCACACCAAAATTACTAATATCAATGACTTTGTTCAAAGTATATTTATATTTTTTTCCTTGAGAAAAAGACTAAAAACAAATTCATTAGATGCCTAGCAAATCATTCAAATAAACAATCCTTGATTATTTAAAGAGAATGAACATCAGTGTAATGACATAGAGACAATATAAGTCTAAGTTTAAATTCTTTGGACTGTATATTTCATTCCTCTATCAAAAGCGTTACAAGTACATCATATCTGACTTAGAAATTGCTAAGAAAATGGCCTGTATTAATTTTGCCAGAGTTTTGCTACAAAATTTGCGTCCCTTTTCTAGGTAGCCTTGGTATCCTTTTATAGAAATGACAATGCAAAAAGCTTCAAATTACCTAGAATAAAAATCTTATCCTAACTATCATTTACTCCAAAAGTTACATTGTTGTGTCATTCCAGTTGAGGGGGAAACGTAACATTCTTTCTGGGATGTGTGCTTCATTAATTCACTGGGCATTCATTTGGAAAATAGCCTAAAGGGTAAGTTCCTATTACCCAAAATCGGTTACAACCATCGACAACTTCATAATGTCTGTGTAGTATCTTGTGCCAGAGCATTGATGGGTTCCACCTGAGAAAACACATAGTCATGCACCATTATGTTCTCTGCAAATCTCCCTGGGTACCTCTCACCAACTTTTGACTTCAAAACAATGTCGGATGGAACTTGTACACCTCTACCATTAATTCATTTAAATTTTGGCGCCAATAGACTAGGAAGGGCTTCCTTCTGAGCACTTTTCCTTTAGTCACTATGTCGCTGATTTTAAAGTACAGATGTGTTTGCATTGCAGTATAGCAACAACCATCCAATCATGGAAAAATAACACGCCCATTATCTTATCTAAGTAATCCACTTAGAACGAGCCCCACCACTTGGTCGCCTAGTTGTGCTGCTTAGTCATCGAGCTGTTGGATATTGTTGGCATATGGGGAGATTGTTGGATATGATAGCATTTGATGAATTGGTATGTTGATATGATGATAATTTATGTTGTCATTAATGTCAATAAGTGTAAGTGAACCAGTGTCAAGGTTTTACTAAGTGTGACTACCGGTTGATAGTCTCAGCTCTATGGCTATTGATTTTGTGATCTAGCTTGTGCAATGCAACTAATGATACTCTTGATAAGTTAGCTAAGAGATGTGAATGAGATTGAGGTGCCATGTCAGCCTTGTATGCGTAAAGGATTGATGTATGAGGAGATAGACTGCATTTGAAGTCTACCTCAGGAATGATCATTCTTCTTAGTGAAATGAGAAGAGAGTGTGATGGGTTACTGATTCCCATGTGTGGTGAAGAATGAATAATGCAGATTGTCTTGTGATTTGTTTGAGCTTGTAATAATCTATTCAATGTGTTTGGATGGTCAGGATTGGACTACCTATGTCGTAAACATAAGATTCTTAGGGTTTAGGGTTTATGCTACCAACCTATCTGTTGTCTATAAGGTCGATGATGTTGGTTATTGTAAAGTTGTTGGAAAATGTTGTGTGTGTGTGTATCCAAGTGATGAGATACTTGATACTTGTCAGACTAGTAAGAGGGAAACTCCAAAGTGTGATTGCAGAGTAGAGTATATGAAAAGGATCTGCCTTGGCATGTAGTGCTGTTATCAAATCAAAATTTTTACCTATTGTCTTCTAACCATTTCAATAGTTTGAAAATCCCTTTACCGAGTAGCTTTAACAAACTTATTGTAAAACTCGTAACTAGGTGACTCAAGATCATTGAGTTCTTCAAATCCTCTCACGAGGTAACCTTTAATAGGGTTTCAACCTTTAACAAGGTATATAGCCATCCCTTAACTGGGTGATCTATAACAAGATTGGTTCCTAGAAATACCTTATTGTAAAGTCTTTAACCGGACTAGGCTCCTAACAGGGAGAGCTTCAAAAGAGTTCAAAACAAGCTTGTGGGTATTCATTTCCACCATGGTTTTTCCCACTTGGGTTTCCACGTAAAAAATTTGTGTGTTATGTGTTATGCATTTTTCATGTTATGTTTATCAAGTATTTGGTTGAAAGACTATGCATGCAGAGTTAATAGGTTATGGAATTAATAGTATACCACATGCATATGTTTATGGGTGAAATTGATGTCAAGTATTGATCTTATTTGAAGTGTTCATACTTATCAGTTTATGGTGTCTGGTGTCTTACTGTGTTTAACTGGTATTGCCATGGTTAAGTTCAGTAATGGTGATAACCAGTTGGTATTTCTTTAGGTAGATAAGTTGTTGGAGAGTTTTTATCTATATTGATTCACCCTCCCCCTCTTAGTATGAGTTGGGGTATATGTTGTTCATCATTACTCTTCATGAGCTACTTCCCATCGCGACATGGAGACCACCGTTGGATCATCCATCCAATCGTCAGATCTTTCTTGACTTGCCTACCCATTAATTTGCCTGGGATACTCTTTCTTCTAGTGGGTCAGCCACATGTCACTTCCTAATTTGTACTGAGCCCACTTGGATGGCCACCTCAACTACCACCTCGCCAGTCGCTATGTCACAGGGAATAACCATTGAGCATCTTCATCCCATGGTATAGTGATGATCATCGATCTTCTTTCAACCTGCTCAATCCTTAAAAAGTGAGGCGCTCACCATGTGTCAGCCTCTGGATCCACCTGCTCTCCACTTGGACCTACCACTGGACTTGGGTTTTGTTAGCCTATTCGATATCATTCTTTCGGCCAAACTTCCTCCCTTGGCATGCTATTTTCATGTCCAATCGATACTTTTTACCTTATCGATGGGACAATTTATGAATTCTTTGATATACTTTATGTCAATGGAACTGGCACCTTCGATGAGTCCTTTTAGAGATCCATCAAAGCCAAGGTTTGTTTGATAGGTCACTCTTTGGTTTGTCTGCACATCCAGTTGGCCACCATCTGGGTGCCACTTGTCATGAGGGTATTCATTTTAGGCACTTCGCAACAATGATACAATGACAATCATGGATAGCCCCAGAATTTCATTCCACCATCCAATCTTTCCTAATCTACATGCCCTTTAACCATCCCTTCTTGACACATGCTTTGTCACACGGTTGCGGTGAGTATTTGGCGATTATCTTTCTATCACAACATAGTGACAATAGTCAGATCTTTCATGGTCACCATTTATCTTCCTTGATCTGCTTGACCTTTAGCTTCTTCGAATGGCTTTGTCTTATGCCATGGTGTCACCACATGTCAGCCATTGGTTCGCTCATGAGATCCATTTGAGCACCACCGGACCCACAATTTCACTTTGGTTTGTTCGACACCGGTCTTTCGGCCAAACTTCCTCCCTTGGCGAGCTGTTCACATGCCTCATCAAGCCTACAGTTTCATCAATGCCTTTATTTTATCGGCGGGACCAATTTGGATTTCTTTGATGTACCTTATGTTGATGGAACTGATGCCTCCAATGAAACCATTTAGATATCCATAGTGGCCAAGGTTTGTTAGACATTCAATTTGATGACATGCCAACTGTTATGTCACGTTTCACCACTAGACCTTCCACCTCTTCTGTTGTGTGTCACCATGTGGCACCTTATTATTTGCTCAGAGTCCACCTCAGCACCGCCTGACCTTCCACCTCACCAGTCACCAAGTCATGATGATTAACAGTCAAGAACTCTCGCATGGTGGTATAGCGATGGGCATCCAAGCGTTTGCAACCTACTCACCCATTAATTTCCCCTTTTACTACAAAATTTGGCCACCTTGAGATGCGCACGCATGCCAGGTCTACTAGGCCATGAGCCACTTCTTTCCAAAAGCCCAAAAGATTTGACACTAAGGATATATGCAGCTGTGCATTTAAATACTGAAATGCTCCTCCACTCGGAAAATGTGGGATAAATGGTCTACGTCTGGGCCTTTCCATTGGGTCATTGGGTAGCATTACATTGTGTTTTTCTAATGGACAATGTCACCAATGTCTACCTCCTCTGCTTATGCCATGTCATTGGTCCCACAGGATAACATGAAACCACTCCCCCTGATACCTGATAACTCCCATCGGGTCATCGGCATAGCGTGCGACTAGTCCTGCCGATACCTAATGACTCTCGTGACCTCATCGAGGTAAGATTTACTGATCAGGGAAGGTCTTGTCGATAAGGAAAAAATTCAAAAAATACAAAGAAACAACCACACAAATGGACTAGAGCCAGTCCTTATGTATTTACATGACCATTGGAAGGTCTCACAAGACAAAATTGGTTAAGGGTATTTCAACCCTTAGGTGCTCTTGCACCAGGGTCTCTCAAAATTAACATCATTTTACAAGTCCCAACAAGGTCGGTAACACATCACAACATTAAGATCTTATAGATATTACAAACAAATCGGTTCAAGTATGACCATTGGATTACATATAAATCATTGCACATGATTCAAGACAACCTCAATCACTCCTTGATCACTGCTTCATCGATCCCTGTAACTCCATGCCATTTCCACTTCATGAAATGTACTTGCTCATTCCCAAGATAAAACCTTTATCTATACATGTCAAAAACCATTTGAAACTCTTCACATATAATATGCATATGTGGCATAATCATTACCGCTCATCATTTGATCATAAACCAATACAAGTGATTTACCAAGGTCCATCGGTTAGGCTTTGGCACATCAACAGGTAGGGTTACCGATTGATCTCAATGCTTCTCAAGTAATACCAGTTTCCTTCACTAGCTCACCTACCAGTTGCAAAACAACATCATAAGAACATCATTACTAGTTATAATTAACATCAATTACAACATAATAGTTTATCAATGCAATCTACATGAAAATGCTAACAAAATCTTGTTCATCCCTTTTTATGGAGCACTTGCTGCCAAACACCCTAAAGTACTTTAACAATGGTTTCTTGTCATACCATAGCTCATAAGGTGTCATGTTATTATTTACTCTCAATTGCACCTGGTTCAATGTGCATAATGTAGTATGAACTACTTCTTCCAATACCTATCTGGTAGGTTGGCTTCATGCAACATAGTTGTAGCCATCTCCTTTACTGTCTAGTTCTTCCTCTCTACAACACCATTTTGTTGTGGTATCCTTGATGCTGAGTATTGCCTCTAGATTCCATGCCTTTCACAATAATATACCAATTCATTTGAAGTGTATTATCCACCCCAGTTAGATCTCAAATGCTTTAACCGATAACCAGAATCATTTTCTACCATCTTCCTGAAAATATTGAATCTCTCAAATGCTTGTGACTTGTCATGCAAGAAGCTTACCCAAGTCATTCTTGAGTAACCATCTATGAATAACATGAAATATCTCTCACCAACCAATACTCTTATTTGTGTTGGAGCACACAAATCTATATGTACTAACTCCAAAGGTCTTGAGGTGTTATATTCCTTTGTTTTGAAGCTGACCTTTGCTTCCTTTCCTCTGACACATTCATCATAGAATGTGCTTGCCAATTTTATGATCAAAGGTATGTGTCTCACATACCGCTTCTTTCTTATCTTCACCACATTATCAAAGTTCACACAGCCCAACCTTCTATGCCTTAACCAACTTTCATCTACCTTACCCATCATACATTGGAACTCAAAGAATTCCTTTAGATTGTATACATTACCATCTGTCCATTGTCCTTCTGCTACAACTTGATCAGTACTCTTCTTCCTTATTTGACAACTGGTAGAGTCAAAAGTGAATTTGTATCCTTAGTCACACATTTGACTCACACTCAACAAGTTATTTTTTAGTCCTTCTACATAATAAACATCATGTGCCTTCAATTTTCCATATATGTTTAGAGTACCTTTTACTTTTATCTTGATGGAGGAGTTGTCTCCAAATCTCAGTAAGCCTCCATTCCAATCTTCAAGCTTGATAAATTTCTTCTTGTCTCCAATCATGTGATTGGAACATCCACTTTCCACTACCCATAAATTCCTTCTTTCTGCATGTAGGGTAGTCTACACAATCAGACTTGATTCATATTTGTTCTTATCTTTCTCAATCCAAACCGGTTTCTCTTCTTTCTTCTTCTCAGTTGCAACATTTTGTTCTGGTTTTGTTTCTTCCTTCTGATCTGATACTTCATTATTCTGCTTGTCAGTCGTTAGTTTACAATGCTTTTCTATGTGACCAAAGTTTTGACACTTATAGCATTTCACATTTGCATTAAAAGATATATTCAAAACACTCTTGTAGGACATCTGCAAGTTTCTCCTACACTCATAACTCTTATGACCAATCTCATTGCAATTATAACATGTGACATTTATACTTTTTAATGCAGCAAATGAGTTTCTACTCTCAAAACTAGGGGTTACATTCATCATGCTACATTCTTCCACTCTATGACCAAACTTATTACATCGGTGACAAGAACCCTAGAATTCAGGTACATACTGGTTTTGTTTCCTAGGAGCAACATGATTCTCTCGTACTAGATATTTGTTTCTCAACTAATAAACTCTTGTAAATCCTTGATCATGAACATTCTTCATGCCTTTGTATCCAGCATCCCAGTTTGTATGTTGACCCTTCTAGCCCATAGCAACATTCTAGTTTATAGATTAATTCCTTGTAGCAACAAAATATGTCATCTTCTTGTCAGGCTTGCTAATAGTAAACACATGTTTGTCCTTGCTCTCTTCTGATGTTGTGAATTGTATTTCCTTACCAATTGAGTCCTTGCTCCCAGAATTTTGTCCTTCTTCAAACCCAAGTCCACTAGTATCCTTTGATTTCTTTTGATTTCTCAACATTTTGTCTAGGGCCTCTATGCTACTTTCATACTTTTTTTCCATCACCAATTCATTTTTTCTCTTCTATAATTCCTTCTGGAGCTTAACAATTTCTTGTTCCAAATTTTGATGCTCCTTCTCCTTTTCACTCAAACCAATACTAGTAGCTTCAAAGATCCTCTTGGCCTCTTCCAATTGAAGTTTTAGATCTACAATTGTTTTCTTGGATTCATCAAGAGATTGCTCCAACGTCTTTTGTTCTTCAGCTGCAACCTTTTCACCTTCTTCAGATCTCTTCTTGTTTTCTTCAACTCTTCCAAGGCACTGATAAGCTCTGCTTCAAGATCCACTTCACCTTGTCCTTCTTCTTCTTCGTCTTCTTCCTATACTGGGACACCTTAGGCCATAAAGAGGTTTTCTTTGAATTTTTCTTCACTACAGTAGTCATTTGAGACACTCTCCTCATTTGTGGCACCATCTTCATGAGTGTAGAGGCTTCTCTACTTGGGTTGCCTCTTCTTTCTTGCTAGTAAACATTCTTCTTTTTATCTTTACCGGATGATCTACTAACAATTTGTTGACCATTTACATCCTTATCATCATAGGGACATTTTGCAGAAAAATGTCCCATCTTTCCACAATTGAAATATTTCAAGGGCATCTTGCATTTGTATTTGTCAGAACCCCTCTTGAGTCTTCTAACAAAGTTGGTCATGATATCATCAAAATCTTCAGTGATTCCATCTTGAGCAGAATCTTCTTTTCCTTTTCGTGATGTGTTGAATGCAGCTTCTTTCTTCACATCCTCAGTTCTAGCAGTCCTCATCTCATAAACAGTTAGGGAACCATATAGCTCATCCATTGTAAAGGTTTTCAAATCTTTTTCTTCTTCTATTGCTGAAACCTATTAGACATAATGCACCACTAAGAGGGGGAGGGGGTGAATCAATGATTCTCAAATCTTTTCCCTTTAGCAATCCTATGTGAGAATAGATCTAACTCAATGCAGACTTACCATTTAGTGGGGAGACCAACACAAATGTAATCACACAAGGGACATCACATAACACTAGCATATATGAATAAAAACCAAGATGGGAAAAACCTCGGTGAGCAATGCTGCTAGAGTCTACTACTCCAATCCAGCCTCATAATGAAAACACGGTTAAAAAGCTTTGGGCACCAACCCCTAACTTTAGGGCACCAACCCAAGGAGCTGCAACCCCTACCTGATTTATGGGCTACAACCTAAAGGAGATAGAACCCCTACCTTTAGGGCATCTACCCAAGGAGCACCAACCCCTGCACTGAGCTACAACTCAGTGTTCACAATATAAACATCAAGTACATAAGTAGTTATCTTGTTACAAGTGAATCTTGCAACCTTATCATATGTCTTACTTTGTCGGTGACATACCTTCTCTGCTACACTGACTCACTCTTCTGATGCTTAACTGTCGGTAAACTCTACTAGTAAACTTCTCCTCTTCTTCTTCTCTACTAGATCTCCTCCTTGCTCTCTACTCTTCACTCTTATTCTTGTCTCAAATACTCTCTGAGCACTTGGCTGATTTGCTTTCACTTGGCAAAGTAACACAATTCAAAGTAGCACACAATCTTTTGTTTAGTAGCAGCACTTCACTATGTTTTTTTCCTTCATCTTTATAGACTGGTTTTCCCACCCAAGGCTAATTCAAACCGAGGTGGTTAGGGTTTCCTCACCATCCTTGAGGAAAAAGAGAATCCAATTAGATCCTATACGACCCTTCCTGATCTAACCTTTTAGATAGACAGTCTGCACAACTCCACCATTTACGCACATCCCTGATCACTCCTTCCATCTCTAGCGATCTACTTTTTATCCTAATAGAAGATCTCTTGGTCAAACACACAAGATCAATCATATTGTTTTGTTCATTTCCTTGATCTCCTCAATCACTCATAGCTGGCTTGTAGTTATCCTTCAGACCTCGAGCCACACACCTCTATAACTTGTCCCGTGATTTGTGGGACCTTCCATTTATGTCGAACAACCCCTGCAACAACCATGTCGATGTACATTCCTTCTTCATCCAATGTAGGTTTTCTACCTTATCTCCAAGTGGAATCCATATTGACCAACTATCAGTTTGTCATTTCATGTAGGTCTAGATAGGATCACCGACCAAACATTCTATCGGTTCCTCATTTCTGCCAGTTTGCTAACCCTGCCAGTATCTCTCATTCTACCGAATACTTCCTCATGTCTGCCCTTTTCTATGCTTCTTGTGGAATACCTAAATTGGTCTCCAGACATGTCTATCCAAAGCATGCTCATTTCCACAAAGTGGGGAGTCGTCTGCATCTGCACCTTGCTCATATATCCGGTGGGCTTACATACCGATTACCATTATTGCTGACACTAGTCATCAATCTTCACTAGAATTCCTCTTTAATTAGGTCATTCTACTTCTGACTGCATCTGCTTGACCTTGCCTTCTCCCTAATTATTTTTGTTCATTCCTCTACTATTTTGTCAAGGTGATAGACACATCACACTTCCTTTGTATTGGCATCTCAACATGCCTTCTCTGTCAGTCCAATGCACAACCCTATTCTTCATGCACTTGAGGCATTCCTTTTGTTTCACTAGTGGATCTGGTGAGAGCCTTTGAACACTTGCCCTTACTTCTTCTTCCTTATCTCATAGAACCATGATTCACACTATGCATACTTGGAGATAAGCTTCACTTACCGATGGAGTGACACCTTGTCACCTTCATCCTTCAATTTCACTCATGTGACTTCCCTATTTGTGCAACATCTCTTCAAATAGGTACATGTGATCAGATGTGAGGACATTCATTTTCAGTCATAGCTTCTCATGATGACTACATCTTTATCCGGTGGGAGTCCTATTGTTCTGCAACCTTACTGCATACTAGTGACCCACTCATCCTTCTCCTCCAGTGTTGATGTGATTCAGGTAACATTTTGTCTCTTCATTACAAACACCATCTAGGCATCCTACCTAGTATCAATTCTTCACTTGTCAGTTGACATGATCTCCTTGTCGGGGATACACTATGCTAGTACTGGTAACCATACCATTACATCCACACAAGTCAGTCACTAAATTGTGTACCAGTGTCACCAGTGATCCCTTTCCTTTCCTTAGCGGTGTTCTACAACACAAGGTGATATCAAAGATATCACATCCTATACTCCTTCATGACAGTGTTGCACCAACATCACTTCTACTGGTACTCATCCCATACTGGTTGACATCAATGATAACACAATTCCAACAATCTCCCCCTTTGGCATTGATGTCAACTCATGTAGTATCCAGCATACTACATAGTCTTTTTCTCCCTTACTATGATTCATGGATTGACACACATGTAATATGCGGTATACTATAGAATATATTTCTCCCCCTTTGACACCAATGGAAAAAGGCACTGTTAGGATATTATTTCTCTTTATATGTACTGGTCACTGATAGAATAATTTCTCCCCCTTTGTCTTCATTGGATGCAACTCCTCCTTTGATACCACTTGGTATCTTTTCACCAATGTTTACATCTTCTCAAGTCACAACACTTGATATGGGGGTCTTAACCATCAAGTGACACCAATTGAGTATGCAAGTTTGATGCTATTTGATAGAGCACTCAATTTGCAGAAGGACTGATACCAATTGTTAATGCGTCAGTGAATCCTACTCACCTACCGGTCAACCTGCAACAGCTCTACAATTTCCATCTCTTGTAGTTTGGGCAATCAGTATCCTTACAAGTTCAAGCAATTTGGCTCTGCATCATGAGCACTTGAACTCCCACAGAGTCATACACCTCAGGTTCTTATCTCCAGTTAGGTACAATATCAGGACTTTGATCTCCTCCATATATCAGTTTAGCTATGCATATGAGATCATCTGATGATCCTTCAACTCCAATGTATCCCCCACAACTTATGACATGATCTTGGATCTTCAGAATGCTAAATAATGTTATCATCATTCCATGAATCAAACTAGTTAGCTGAAAACACATGCAAGCCTGCATGATCATTCACTGGGCTAACATATGTCTTTCAGGTCTTCATCAACACCACCTAAGACATAACTTCACTCCATGCTATCGGGGCTATTGCAATGATCTCCAACCATATTATCTTACAAAACCTCCAAGTACCTGTTAGCATTTATGTTTGTAACATCCTGCACATACCGGTCAACACCTGATACCAATTGTTAACCTTAACTCATTGAAACATGCACTGGTGATCCAACACTGATCTATAGGTGTGTAGTTAATGCAACCTCTATACACACTTATCACTTTCTTCCTTTATACTGGTAACAACATGTTCTTCCATGTTGCCTTTTTTACTAAGGCGGTGAATGATAAATTCAATATGCTACTCCCCC
This sequence comes from Cryptomeria japonica, assembly GCF_030272615.1. NCBI lineage: Eukaryota > Viridiplantae > Streptophyta > Pinopsida > Cupressales > Cupressaceae > Cryptomeria > Cryptomeria japonica. Next base: position 798,649,407 of record NC_081411.1, on the reverse strand, counting down.
TAAGGTCTTGCATCTCCTTTAGGCCTCAAAAGATATCACCTGTGCAATGAGTGCATAGTGTCAACCCATGGTCTTCTTCCTCCATACCTATTTAATCTCATTCTTCTTCTCATTTTTAGACTTGGGAGAAAGTCTTTTCTTCTTCTGCTGATGGGTCCTTTCATTTCCTAATTTTCCATCACAACCATAAGTGGTTCTATAGTAGCACACAATATCCATCCCAACTTCATGATTGGGGAATCTCTTAGTATATTGGTTTGACCTTCTTCTTCTGGTCATGTCATTGTGACTGGCAACCGAAACTGGTGGAACTCTTGCTCCTGCAGGGATATTTCTCCTTTGGTTCCATGCAGGTCTTTGACTCCCATATGCTCTGTATCCATTTTTCTACAAAGCATAGTCATTATACCAGCCTCTTTGTGACTACAGGTTCCTCTTCCTGCATTCAAACATTCTATGGCCAAGACCATTGCAGTTATGACAAACAACATTTGCATAACCGGGAGAGGGAACATGCATGTATCTACTCCTGGATACATTTTGTTGATGTGCATGTTGTCTATGAGAACCTAGATTATTCCTTCTAGATCTCTCTCTACATTCTTCTTCCCTATGGCCATAGGCATTACATGCAAAATAGTAACGGTAAATGATGGCATATGACTTGAAAATTTATTTTGCCATGCATGAGGAGATCTTACTAGTCTTGCATCTCCATTTCTGCTTCTTCGGGGATGGACCCTAGGTTGTCCATTCTTTGCAGCTCTTTCATTTGGTCTCTTCTTCTCTAACACTTGTCTTTCCCTATTGGTGGTAGCATTTCTTGGTCCTCTGCTGGTAGGAGGTCTTCTTTGCTTATTTCTCATCTTCCTGCTTCTGGTGAAGCTATCTTCTCCCATCTTCCCTTTTTCTTTGGGATCAATAGTGTTCCCTCTTCTTCCAACATCGATCTTCTTTCCTTTCTACAAGTCCTCACTAGTTGTACCTAGATCAACCTTCTTCCATGGAGCATTTCTTACAGTGAAGGTTTTACTTTGTTTTCTCCATTTGAGGAGACAAACAGAATGTCATTGCGGGGGACATTCTTGCAGGTGGAGCATTCACCGACACCACTACCTAACCCTTCAGTGTCCTTGGCATGCTTTTGCTTCTTCAACATCTGGTCCAAGGCATCACTGCTGCCATCAAACTAGATTCTCACCTTAAGCTCATCCTTACATTTCTCAAGGTCATTTTAGAGAACCTCCACTTCTCCAAGCAGCTTCAGATGTTCTATATTTCTTACTTCTAGCTCAAAGGCTAGATCTTCACACCGGAATTCCTTGGTGTCTTCTTCCTGAGACTTCATCTCTAAGATGCTTTTCTCAAATTCTTCAAGGCATTTTGTTAGCTAGTTGTGCTCCACTATAGCAACATTCTTGAATAGTTTGTATTCCCTTATAACTCTATTGAGTTCTTCAAGTGCATTTACAAGCTCTCCTTCAAGATCAACTTCTGCTTCATCCTCTTCTTCCCCTTCCTCATCATTGCCAAACACATCTTTTTGGTGGGGACTCTTTTCCCTCGCACTTTCAAATGTGTTCTCTTCTTCTTTAGATTCTTGAGCCATGAAGAGGTGGGTTCCTTCTTCATCACTGCTACTAATGTTACCAGATCTATCTTCATCATCCAGATAAATATGAGATGCATTTCTCATATTTCCTTCAAATGTTGGCTCTACAGTTGAGGGTTCATTTCCATAAAGCTTCTTCAATCTTTCCCATAAGCTTTTTGTTTTTTTACACCTATCCACCTATGAAGAGACATCACTGGTGAGTCCACTGAATATAGCCTTCATGGCCTCTTCATTGCACTGGTTTCTTCTTTCTTCTACAAATCTGGTAGGACGATTGATCTTTCTAGGGAGACCATCAACTACTGACATCCATACATCAAACCCTAAGAGGATAGGAAAACTTCCATTTTGCAACTCGAAATAGAGAAGTTTGAACCATCAAATACAAGAGCAGAGATTGATACTAAACAAACCATTGTGTCCTTAAGCCATAATCTACCCAAGCTAGAGAAAGATGTTCTTATTGGGAACCTATGCTTTGATACCAATTGTTAGACACAATGCACCACTAAGAGGGGGAGGGGGTGAATTAGTGGTTCTCAATTCTTTTCCCATTAGAAATCCTATGTGAGCATAGATCTAACTCAATCCAAACTTACCAGTTAGTGGGGAGACCAACACAAATTTAATCACACAAGGGACACCACATAAAACTAGTAAATACGAGGAAAACCCAAGATGGGAAAAAACTTGGCGAGCAATGTTGCTGGAGTCTACTACTCCAATCCAACCTCACAATGAAAACACTGTTACAAAGTTTAGGGCACCAACCCAAGGAGCACCAACCCCTGACTTTAGGGCACCAACCCAAAGAGCTACAACCCCTACCTAATTTATGGGCTACAACCCAAAGGAGATACAACCCCTGCCATTAGGGCATCTGCCCAAGGAGCACCAACCCCTGCACCGAGCTCCAACTCAGTGTTCACAATATAAACATCAAATATATAAGTAGTTATCTTGTTACAAGTGAATCTTGCAACCTTATCATATGTATTACTTTGCCAGTGAGATACTTTATCTGATACACTAACTCACTCTTCTGCTGCTCTCTTCTACTGCTTAACTGCAGGTAAACTCTACTGGTACACTTCTCCTCTTCTTCTTCTATACTAGATCTTCACCTTGCTCTCTGCTGACTGCTCTTCACTCTTCCTCTTATCTCAAATACTCTTTAAGCACTTAGTTGATTTTCTTTCACTTGCTAAAGTAACACACTTCACAACAACACACAATCTTCTGTTCAGGAACAACACTTCACTATGTCTTTTTCCTTCATATTTATAGATTGGTTTTCCCACCTAAGGCTAATTCAAATCAAGGTGGTTAGGGTTTCCTCACCATCCTTGACAAAAAAGAGAATCTGATTAGATCCTATCATATCCTTCCTGAGCTAACCTTTCAGACAACCAGTTTGCACAACTTTTCCATTTACGCACCTCTTGGATCATGCCTTCCATCTTTGGTGATCTACTTTTTATTCTAACAGCAGATCTCTTTGTAAAACACACAAGATCCATCATGTTGTTTCCTTCATTGCCTTGATCTCCTCAATCTCTCTTAGTTGGCTTGCAGTTATCCTTCAGACCTTGAGCCGCACACCTCTGTAACTTGTCCCATGATTTCTAGGACCTTCCATTTATGTCGACCAACCCTTGCAACAACCTTGTCGATGTACATTCCTTCTTCATCCCATGCAAGTTTGCCACCTTATCTCCAAGTGGCATCCATATCGACCAACTGCTAGCTTGGCATTTCATGTAGGTCTAGATAGGATCACCGACCAAACATTTTACCGGTTCATCCTTTCTATCGGTTTGCTAACCCTACCAGTATCTCTCATTTTACCATTACTTCCTCATATTTTCCCTTTAATATGCTACCTGTGGAGTACCTAAACCGGTCTCCAAACATTTCTGTCCAAGCATGCTCATTTCTACAAAGTGAGGAGTCATCTGCATCTGCACCTCGCTCATATTTCCGGTGGCCTTACATACTGATTACCACTCTTGATGGCACTAGTCATCAATCTTCACTAGACTCCCTCTTTAATAAGGTCATTCTACTTTTGACTACATCTAGTTGACCTTGCCTTCTCCTTGATTAATTTTGTTCATTCCTCTACTGGTTTGTCAAGGTGATAGACACATCACACTTCCTCTGTAGTGGCATCTCAACATGCCTTCTCTATCAATCCAGTGTGCAACCCTGTTCTTCATGTACTTGAGGAATTCCTTTTGTTTTAGGAGTGGATGCAGTGAGAGCATTTGAGAACTTGCCATTACTTCTTATTCCTTATCTCATATAACCATGATGCACACTATGCATAATTGGAGATAAGCTTCACTTATCGGTGGAGTGACACCTTGTCACCTTCATCCTTCAATTTCACTCATGTGACTTCCCTGTTTGTGCAGCATCTCTTCAAATAGACACATGTGATCAGATGTGATCACATTCATTGTCAGTCATAGCTTCTCATGATGACTGCATCTTCATCTGGTGGGAGTCCGGCTATTCTACAACCTTACAGTATACTGGTGACCCATTCATCCTTATCCTCCAGTGTTGATGTGATTCAAGTAAAATTATGTCTCTTCATTACAAACATCATGTTAGGCTTCCCAAAGATATAGACAGGGGGGTGAATCAGTATCTTGCCGGTTAACAAATTTTTTAATCTTATTAAACAAATTGCATGCCAAAACAGTGTACCGGGAAATGAAAAATAATGCATAAATAAGATCAATAACCACAACATAAATAGCACACCATAACACAATATTTTTAGCGAGGAAACCCGGTGTGGGAAAAACCTTGGTGGGATTTGTGACCCACAATATTCACTCACTGGCCAATAAATGAATATTACTTTAAATAGGGGCCTCCACATGTAGGAAGGCCAACTACCTAAAGCTCATTGCTTAAATAAAAAAGGGAAGTCTCACTGACTTACAAAATGGATTATGCAAATCCAATATCATGTACTGCTTCGGTTCAACATCTGCTATGCCAGGTTCAATACCAATTTAAACTCGTACAACTTCCATAAACCTTATTCCAAAATCTACCTAAATATTCACATCTACCTATTACATTCCTTATTTGCTTACACAAATGATTTACAAGATCTCATACTTATATGAGTCCTATTACAATTCACCTTGTCGGCTTTACAAAAAGATTTTACAATTAAATACAAAATATAATAAACAAAATCCTGTCGGCTGGGGTGTCGGTAAACATCTTTGTCGTTGTTGTTGTCACTGCCTGTGCTGGTGTCATAGGATTGTAAGGTTGCCATCAATGACAATACCTTCAATCACCTACAATTTATCATTGGAGTGTGCATTTTCCAACAATCTCCCCCTTTGGCATTGATGGCAACACTCATGAGAAAAAGTCAAATTTGTATCCAAAAATGTGTTGTCCAAAAATATCTTCCAAAACTGTGTGCTCCCCCTGAGCAAATGATGTTTACTACCAATCATTTTTCTCATTCTACTACTTCTTTGGCATCAATGACAAAGGCTATCAATTAATGCCAATTGCGTGTAGTTTTTCTCAAGATCTCTGTAACTGGTGGGTTACAATCTGATATAGATCCGCTAATGCAAAATTCAAGCTGTTAGTGAGCCTCTCACTATCCTTCAATGCTTCTTCTATCCTTTGGATAGTATCGGTGAGTATGTGCATTTTCTCTTCCGGTGTCTTAAGTCCTAGAACAAGAGCCTCAAAAATCTCTTTTCTCAAAGAGATGAGGATGTCTAGCTTCGGACCAAGTCTGCATTTGAGTTCCTTAGCCTTGTATTTTATTCTTTCCTTCTCCTTTTCCAATTAGTCAAGTTTCTCCACAAAACCTACTATCTCTTGCTCTATAACTGATATAGGTTCTGATGAACCAATGAGATTGTCAGCTATATCATTTATTTCCTTCTATGCTATGCTAATTTCATTGTTGATATCCACTGTCAAAAGATCAGTCTTGCAGGTGTCTCTGTACAACTCCTTAAATTCTGTTAAAGTTTTGTTTAGTGCCGGTAGAAGGTGTAATGCCCCGCCAGGAAACCCCTAAGGGTTTAAGTTAAAAACACTCAAATAGAGTGTAAATTTTTTTTTTTTAAAATAATGATTAAGAGCGTTAATGAAAAGTTACAAAATTAAGATAGATTGAAGTTATCTCAAAGTTATCTCTAACTAGATAACACAGCGGAAGGCTAAAATGATCCTAAGGAGTTTCCCAACGTGATTACATAAGCTTACACCTAACTCAACTTTCGTCATTAGATCCATTAAACTGGATATCATAATTGCGAGATAATGCATAGATCTAGATTACATATGTGTTCATAGATATGACATCTTAAATTTTTTTTTTTTGGAGGCGTACATTTACTTTGGTGGTTAGGAGGCCATTGAGGAGTCATTTACTCAATGCACTTAATTTCATAATTACGTTAAGAGGGCCCCCAAAAGGGTTCATGTGTTTAATGTGATGAAGTCCACTCCTTGGTTTTGTGGTATCCATTCACAATTGATTTCACCCTTTAATGTTTTAAAAATATGCCTAATGAGATTCATTTGTTCGGGTTAAACTACGTTCAATATAACGAGGATTCCTTCATTTGATCTTAAAATATTCACCCACATTTGATACCTCCTTTAAAATATTAAACAGTGTGGTTAATAAGATAAATTTGTTTCTTTCGGATTAAACTTCCATGAGTAGAGTGAGGGCTCTTCATTTGTTATCATGCGTAGCCTACTAATGAGTTGAAGTTCTATTATGAAAGGTAAAATATGAATAGCCATAGGATACATTTGATGTTTTAAAATTAATACTACTAGATGGCTAGAATCATTACATGAAAAATGTATTTGAGCCACAAGAGTTCATCCTTTAACTTTATGATATAGTTAGGAAGATAATATTTAACATTTCAAGATTGAAGTAATTAGATCATAATGACGTTCTTCTATTCGGATTAAAATACAATTATCTTTTTGCATATCTCTTGTTTTGTTCTCTTCTTGTTAAATGATCTTAAAATGAGAGAGATACTTTTACTAGGATTTAATGTTTAAACAACAAATCAATTACTTTTCCATTTTAGTTTAATTTTAGCAATCATGAGGGGTTCCTTTTATAAGGGATTAAAAATATGGATATCTAATTGAGTCCACTCGAATAGCAAATTAATCCGATGAGGGTTAATGGTTATGATTAAAGAGTGAAATAACTTAACAAATCATCCAATGCAATGAAGCAAAATTAACATGGCGTGAATATCATTCACTAAGGCAAAAGGATAGATGTTGATATGATGTTCAACCTTTAGATTTCAATCTAGGAATGGTGACATAAATTTTAACTTTGTTTCCTTTTTACATCCATTCCATTTATATACTTAATAACAAGTTAATCCAATAAAGTATTATACAAGATTCTTTCCACCATTACAACTTAAATCAACATCATCAATTTACTTTTTCCACCACTTTAATCTCAATATTTAAATACCTTGCCATATTCATAATTCACCACGTCTTACGAATTTAAATGACTATATTTATCCATTTGAATAATGTTATGCACTTAAATTGATTTCATTAAATTTCCATCATTCACTTAAGCAAGAGTATAACCATTCATGATATCTTAAAACACAAAACAAGTACGCTCAAAACATCACATAACACAGGTATGATCTCGGAGTTCACCCCGGAAGGGCTACATCTCCGGGTCTGCTCAACTGCAAGACCCCTTTGGTATTATATAGTTAAGGTTACATATTTACATGTCTTTACAATCTTGCCTTTTAGGCGGTCACAACCAACTACAAATGACAATTTTAAATCAGTAAATACAACTCTACAGGCTTTCCAACTAAGTTCACATAAATGTAAGCATTCCTCATTCAGGTATTTTACTTAATCCTTAGGTACACATCACTGACATGTTGGTCTGGAAACTATACACTAGCACACCCCCCCCCCCCTTTTTACTACACAAGGATTACCTTGCCACCATATAAGAACAAAATAAATAAAAAGTAAACAACGAAATGGGAAGGAAAAATCCGTTTCTGAGCTAAATTAGCTTTTATCGCATGCATAAAAACAAATTAAGGACCAACACCACCATTTCGATTTACTCATTAACACCTAACCGCGAGTCCTAACATTTCCCACTTGAGAGAATTATAGCCTAAATGCACTTTTCAACATTTACAAAGACAATGAAACCCATCTCCACATTAAATTTTCAACAAGACAAAATCAATATAGGTCATCTCATTATGTATATACAAATTAGATGATTAACACATATTTTTACGTATCTATCTATATATATTTCTTATTTTCTTATTATTTTTTTTTACATTTAAAATAAACATCCTTTACTTATTAGATGTTCTCCTCAACTCAAATCTTAATATACGTATTGCCTTACATATACTTATCTAAATAAGCACCCCTTTTTTTTTTTTTTTATAGAATAAAATAACACATCATAAAAACCATTTTTTTTTTTTTTTTTTTTATTTTAAAAAAAACTTACTTAAGAAGGAACTAAACAACATTTAATAACCATGGCAAAACGAAATAACAAATTTCATGTTGCATCGGCCAAACCCTAGCCGGGCCGAGCCGAGCCCTAACGCAGGGCTTCCATGTGGCGGCGCCACTGCGGTGCCCGCAGGTCCGCGGCGCCCTGCGGCCACCGCGGCCCCTGCGGCCACCGCAGTGCCGCGGCCACTGGCCAACCACACACGCGGGCGGGGTGTTAGCAAACGGAGATCGCAACAGGTATCGGACGGGGATGCGAGCGGGGAAGGGGAGGGGAGGAGGAGCGGGTGGAGCTCCGCTCCCCGCCCTCCACCCCAAACCCTTAGTAAATATATACGCCCGGCCGAAACAACAACAAAAAAAAACATGCGCTCAGATCGCATGAAAATATAAATACATTTTTTTATTTTAAAAAAAACACACGGGTTCGAAATCAATGAAAACCCAAGGCGGCCGCCACAGTAAGAACATAAAAGATTAAAAATACACAGCTCAAGATAATAAGTTCGTTCTAAATGGACTGTGTTTTAGTATCCATTTCTTTGGTGATTTCATTCTTCTTCAAACACAAATGGGGTTTTCCAATACCCAAACAACAAAAGGGAATAACACAAAATGCATATGCAGCCACAGCCATCACTTCTTCTTTTTTTTTTTTTTGTTTCTTTCCAGAATAACCAAAACATCAAATGGGGATAGATTTCCAAGTAACAGTTCAAGGTTTTCCTCCAAACACATTTCTTATGGTTTTAAATGCAAATACAAATTACACAAGAGACCTACCTCCATTTGCATTCCTGGCATGAATCCGAGGAAGAGCTCTACCTACAACTCCAAGCATGAAAGAGATCTCCCTTCTTTTTCTTCCCCAAACTATGTTTTTCCACCCAAAAATGACCAAAAAGCCAAGAACCCCCAAAATGACTCCCAAAACTAGGTTAAAAGAAAAAGCCCTAATTTTTCCCTAATTTCAATTTCGAATTTAGGGTTTTATTTCTAAAATACAATAAATGAAAATCCAAATGGGAATCATTCATTCCCTCCTTGTTCATTTTTCTTTTAAAATTTAAAAGCTTCTATTTCATATTCAACTTTAATTTAATTTACTGAAAATCAAACTTTTATATTTTATCAACTATACAAGTAAGAAGAAATAATTTCTTTTAAATAATAATAATTTTCCCTTTTCCCTCCAAATGCGAAAATGCGTAATTTATTGCTATCTCCTCAATGTCTTTAAATTTTTCCTTTCCAAAAACGCATAATCTCATTAAATTCATTATTTTAAAATTAGCTATTAAGTTAACTCGCTACAACATAATAAAGCGATATTTTTAAATAAATGACTAATCTAATGCAAGAGTTTAATTTATTCTAATTTCTCGACTACAAATGCATAAAAGTTACAAATGCATAAATGAGCACACTAACCTCAGTTAAATACCTTAAACTTGCTACAATAATAATTTAAAGCAAATCTCTTTAATTACTGATTAATCGTATAAAGAAGCTACCTATTTAAATTTCTATATCTCTAATGTGTACGTTTAATCATAATTTTAAATTTAATACTTAGGATAACAAACCTCACTTACCTCGTGCAAGGCACGCAAATCAAGGTAGTCCTCCAAATCTCTCGACACGCATCTCAATGAAAGGCAAGCTCCACGAATCCATGCACGATGCTCACCTAACCATGGCTAAGGCAAGACGAGCGTTATATGACCACTAATTCCGAATTCAAAAGATGAAAGAGCATACTCAACCTTGCAAGTTCCAAGGGAGGTGAACCTTGCCCTAAGCGGTGTTGTACCTGCAATCTCCTGCACCCATGAATTCATACAAGCATGCATATACATATACATATTCAATGAAGACGTTAGCTCAAGATTTATCTCAAGGGTTAGGAAACAATTACATTTACACGAAAATCGATGCAAAAGCACAATAATAAGTATGCACAGTTTATTTATATTATCTAAACTACACATTGCATATTGGTTGATCTACCATTCAAGAATGCCACATAGGAAGTCAATCAAGGTTAATCGGGTTTTAAAAGTCCGACTAGGGTATGGGCATTACAGAAGGGTGTCAATGTGTTCTGTGCATTTCTTTATTGTCTTTTTATAGAATTTTTCTTTTTCCTTGTTTATTTTCTCCCTGAATGTCTCTTCATTAATCTGATTAACTGTCAAAAGATTGTTGATGATGTACTTAGACAATGTGTCTAGTTGACTCAAAGAATCTTTATTTACCATATTACACTTGGGTGCAATCAATTTCAATAAAGGAATAGTGTCATCAATAGCCTTATATGCTTGTGCACTACACTATGTGATCTTCTTGATGGAATCTAATAACACCTCTGTTACATTTGTTGGTCTAAATTCTATTAAGGAGGAACCAGATGATTGTCCAACTACCTTAACAATCTGCAATTCATCGGTGTGAGTAACCTCTTTGCTTATGTTGACCTCTGGTAGGTCAGTTTGAGTCTACATTTCTACTAGAAAAGGTTTGGGTTTCTCAGCTATTGCCGGTGGCACTATCTCTGTCTGAACCTTTTCTTCTTCATGTTTCTTAGAATGTACCTCTGTTGGTTTCTCTATGATTTCAACTTCCGGTTTCTCTGATTTTGTCTCAGTTTTAACTACCAGTTTTTTTGTATGTACCTCTGAACTTTCTACTGCCGATATCTCAACATATTTATCAGTAGCCGGTTGCTTAGTAGGTTTCTCAATGTATACATTAGTGGTATCTTCCTTTCCAGTAACTACAGGATCAGTTGATTGTTTAGTATGTGCTTCAATCCCAATCTCAACATTTCCAACTATATCCTCAACATTTGTTTCAACTGCAATGTTTTATGCCAGTGACTTAGTTGCCACATCTCTCTTTTCAGTTGTTTCCTTGTCAATCACAATGTTGACTTCTTGTGTGTCAATATTCATGGTATACAACACCTCCGAATCAGGATTGGTATCTTCATGTTTTGTCTCCATACTCTCAACATTATTTGTTACCGGTGGTGTATCAACAGTTTATGTCGGTGGAGTATCAGAAGAAGGTGGGGGCAAGTTGTCTATTATCTTTATGCTTGGAGGTCCACCTACCTTACCTTTACCTTTATCCTTTTCTTTTTGATAGACTTTAAAATTCTTTGGTCATTTAAGCTCTTCTTGATTTTCCTTTTCTACAAAGAAGATATCCCATTTGTCCACTATATCTTTAGTGATCTCATTTACTCTACCAGCCATTAATGCTACATGCCAGTGACCAGTGGAAAATAAAGTCCTGTTGGCTTCACTTATCAGTTTATCAATTTCTTCTACTAATTTTACTAGGTGAACTGCAAGTAATTTTTCTACCTTAATATTCTTGTCGAGTTCCTCAATTGCTAACCTTTTTGCATCTAACCTTCTGTACAAGTCACTGGGTAGATCATCTACAACTTCTATCAAAAATTTCTTATAAATATCTAAGTGTACAATAACACTGTTTTCTATGCTTTCCTTTTCTTCATTAGTAAAAGTGTTATACAACTTGCTGACATTTGACAAGTTTCCATCTTCAGTTATTTCATTCAAGAGATTATCAAGTGGGGGGATAACTTTTTTTTCCTTTTTCTTCCTTGGGGTCATTTTCTTTGCTGGAGGCTTTACTGTCTGTTCTTTTTGTCTTGTTCTCTTAGGAGTAGGAGCAGGTACCAGTGAAGGTTTCCTTTTCCTTACTACTCTTTTGAATTCAATCGGTATTTCACTGTCAGAGGAGGTAGCAACTGGTGAAAGATGTGATTCTGGTTGTAATCCTTCCAAGTCACTCTCCTTAATACCAGTCATATTCAATATATCTTCCTTGATTTATTTTGTCTGTCTTGTTTCTTTTCTAATTATTTGTTTTATTTTCTTTATTCATTTTTGTGATTGAAATTTGCTTTCAATGGTTTTAGCACTATGAAATATTTCTTTTGTTGGTTCTCTAGGAGCTTCTAGAAGTTATTTTTCATAAGTTTCTATTATGTTCTCATCAGCCTCATAACCCATCTTTGTAACCCAAACTGTTCTTGGAACCACTGCCTCCATCTAGATTTCATCCTTCTTTATAACAAAACATATCTCTTTTTGATATTTATCAACTATGGATTGAGATAGTCTTTTCCTAATTTTTATTCTACCCTTCAGTGTCTAAAAGTGTTCAATTATGTTCTTCTCCCTATCATCTCCCATGTTATTAAGAATATCCAAAAGTTGTTTTCCTATTGGAATGTCAAAACCAAAATCCTGTCAGCTGGGGTGTCGGTAAGCATCTTTGCCGTTGTCGGTGCCTGTCAGTGCCATAGGATTGTAAGGAACCTACAACTATTTACTGTGATAATATGGCAGCAATTGATATATCAAAGAACTCGGTATTTCACTCTAAGACTAAACATGTTTCTATCAATTCAATTTTCTAAAAGAGAATGTTGAAGCAAAAGAAGTGAAATTGGTTTATGTGAATACTAAAGAGAAGATTGCAGATATTTTTACAAAGCCTTTGCCTAAGGAAACTTTTGAATATCTCAAAGAGCAACTTGGAGTCCTACCCCCACTGGTAGAGACTTAGAAAGTTGATGTTTGTCATCAACCGATAGACTTAACACAGAAATATTTTATTCTGGCTTTGATGAGGAGAGCTACTTCTCAGGGGGAGTAGTTGGTATATTGAATGAGTTGGTATTTTGTATTTAATCTGGTTTTTGTAATGCTTTGGCATTTGATGTCAAAGGGGGAGAGATTGATATGGAAAAACACATTATCCCTTGGGGGAGAGATTATTGCTTTGGGGAGAGGTTGTTGGAGATTTTGATTACTCTTTGTATCTGTATTTTCATTTCTGGAGATTGTTGGTTTTTGGTTTCAGGCATTTATGTTTTGGCACTTTGATGGTTTTTCCATCTTATGTTGCCATCAATGCCAAAGGGGGAGATTGTTGGTATTTTGGATATGTTGATATAGCTTTGTCATTGATGTCAACACTTGTCATCACTTGTCAACACTTATCAGCACTTGGAGATCCTTGGTTATGTTCATCGGCAAGTCAGAGACTTATGCACAGTCACCGGTATTTGGTTCATCGGTAGATTATATTGTTCACTGGCACTTGGAATGACTTGGAGACTACTTGGTTATGTTGAAGACATTATTTGATCACTTGGTTTTGGCGATTCGATTTTTAGACTATTCGGGTTTGCATATTTTCTATTACTGGCAAAAAGGTCCAAGTTATGCACCGACAGGCATATCTATTCTAGATCAGCATGACACATTATGGAGATGATTTATTATTATTGTAAATGCATTGAGCCGACATCATGCATCGGATATTGATTTATTTATAATTGATTTTATTGTAATATTCCTTTGTTTCACACAACATCACTAGTAATATGAATCACAGTATTGTTAAGTTCAATCCACAAAATATTTGCCATCAAAGTTATGAAACTATGTTGCAACATATAGAAGCACTTTATGAGAAGCATTATAAAGGCTATGATGCAGATGTGAGTTGTTGTAATGATGAAATAAATATGCATAGAGACATGAGTACTACTGATTTAATACCTTTATTAGATTGGGACAATGTTTACAGCTCAGAGGATGAAGCCAAGGAAAATGAAAATGAAGAAGAAGGTTCACTAAGTAGTGAACAAATTTCAGAGCTCTTAGCTACTGATTTTTAGAGGTATGCATCCAAAAATGTGCCCAATCTCTCACACCCAACGAGTACCTATTTAGATATTGAGCATGTTTTTAGGGTGTGAAGTATGATACATATGTTGTTAATTCTTTCCCTATATTTGATTTGAGTGATGGAAAAGATGAAAATGCATGTACGGTTGATAGGTGTGATAATGTAGATTCATATGTTGATATGAACTCAGATTTTGATATGCATTGTGTGGATCTTGCTATTAAAAAGAATGACAGATCTAAAGTAGTTTTCTCTGATTTGTAAGTGGTGAATGAACCATTATCAAGTGATGATCATGTGTCTTTACTTGTGCAAGAGGCTGATAGAAATTGTGATCAACATGGAGATGAATTACAATCATGTTATGGGGAAGTTTTCCTCTCTAGTTTGCAAGCCATCATTGTGGAAGAGTGTTTATCATTTGAGAAAACTAGCAATAGAGATGTGCCTGATGTTTTCAAATCTCAGAATAAGTTAGGCCACTTTTCATTTCAGATGGGAAAGAATGGTAAAGAGTATGGCACTCTCATGTCACCTAGTGATCAACCCTTTCAACATTTGTTTGGTTTTCAAATATTTTATGATTATGAACATGTTGTTGATTATGTTTTATGTGATCAGCTGATTAGAAATGGAAGTGTGATTGATCAGGTAGATGTGAATGAAACTTCCAGTTTACCTCATGTTTGTGGAAATGAAAGTCATGTGTTTGACAGAGGTAAGAATTGATTTCAGTTTTTAATGGCCCGGGGCCATTTATGTTTGTATATCTTGTATATTTGCTTTTCTTTAGTTGTATGGTTTTCAATAAAGTTCCCTGTTGTTTGGGTAGAATAAGGAGCCATTTGTTTTAGAGAAGAGGTGAGAGAGTGATCCATTTTTGGGTGGTCTGCTTAACCATAGATTCTGACTTCTTGTGTTGATCTTGCAATCAACCATCCCCAGTTAGAGCCACTATTGGGACTCATTAAATTTGAGTCAAGTTTAGAGGCCCATTTCAAAATTTTGCTTTGCATTTTCAAATGATCATAAAATGAGTCAGTTTGAATGGCCTAGTTAGAGAGAGGGTAAAATGGAGCTAGTTGATTTTCAAGGGGTAAGGCTTTGAAAACTTGTTGTAAACATTTCATTTGGCCTATGCAGTGTGTTGCAACTTTTAGTTTTCAGTTTGGATCAATTTATCTACTACCCATTTCAAGGGGTAAGTTGAAAGTGCATTTTAGGTGCAAATGTAGATTTTACCAAGTAGCCTACTTTGAGCTTGTATATCTTTTTCTCTGTTGATCATCATGAAGAATTTAAAAGTGCACTAAATTCTATGCATAAATGTGAAACTTCGTGCAAAATTTCAAGTCTTTATGAATCCATTTGCTCAGTTTACCAAGCTCAATCCATTTGCAGTTTGTGTTGTTTGACAAGTCCCTGTTTCAGCTACTAGTTGGAGCCCTGTTTTGCATAAGTGTAAAAGTTGCCTCAGTGAGTATCATGTCAGAATGTTTGTTCTGGGCTATTGTTGGTATAAATGACAAGCTATGTTTCTAGTCTCAAGCTCTTGCCAATCCGTTTGATCGGTTTTCAAAAGGGTTTCTTGAGCCATATTTTTCAGTGTTCCATACTTTCATTGCCGCATTAGTTAAAGTAGCCATTTTCATGAGTGCACCATTTGCACCCAGTCAGCCTCTTGGTCAAACTAAGTATTCAAATATTTGATATGTACTTCAAGGTACCTATGCCTCATATTTGAGGGTCTATGGAGATTATTTGATATTTTTAAGAAAAGCATCATGAGTTGCCCACGCATTGACTTCATCAGGTCCGCAGTGCTGACAAAGCCAGTTGGTCATCTTTGACCATTAATATTTATTCGCTCAGGATTCTTCTTAAAAAATCACTTGGCAGAGTTCATGTTTGTATATTAGAGTGCACGCCTATTATATGGCGAGGTCCAGAAAGGTGTTTTGACTGGTTTGAAAATTACGTCTTCGTGATTAAATGCAAAAATGTGGCACAAGTGCTTGAAAGTTGCAAAACTCAGTTTGATGATCCGAAAATGGTGCCGATCGATTCCAAAGGTATGTTCAAGGTTTGTGAGGCATTTCGAAGGTCAGTTGCATGAAAATGAAATTTTTTTTAGTCGGACCCACTTTGGGGCCCGACCTAGATAAATGCCCGTGCATTAATTTTATGGTGAATTGTTCTTATTTCATGACAATGCAACTTCCCATGCCTTGGTCTTCACATCACCATCATCATTCTTCAAATCCTTCTACCTCTTATGACAGTAATAGTGACATGATTAAAGTTTACTCTGGAGTAGTGGCTTCAGGAAATGCATATTATTTTCAAGAAGTATGTATGAGGATAAAGGGGCCTTTATTTGCTACTGCATTCATTCCATTGACAATGATAATTTTAGAAATCATGGATTCCATTATTCTTCATCAAAATATCTACTTGGGTAGTGTGGCTGGAGGAGTGGTGATTTGTAATAAGGATGGTATGGTGTTTGGAAGGTAATTAAAACTTTCAAGCAATGTGTTTGGTAGGCAATAAAGCTTCAACAATAAAATTTTCTGCAAATGAAATGCTAGTCAGAATCCTCCCTCCATGTGTGAGCAGCTCCAAATAAACCAAATGTGATAGCAAGTTCAATTGGCAAAGCCAAATCCTCCTATGTGCATGGTGAATAGATTACATTTTATGGTTTCAACAAATTTCAATTGGCTGGTGAAATGCCAGATGGAGGCGTTGAAGAAGGAGGCACATTAAAAGTCTTTATGAAAATGCCATAACTAGCATCCTCCCTCTGTGTGGCTTTGGCAAAGGCTGCAAACTTTTATGCAAAGGCAATAAAATGCAGTGAATAGAAATTGGTAGGTTAAAGCACCCATCTCCTCCCTCTCTATTGTAGCTGGTTAAAAGACCGCAAAAACTCCTAGATAAATGTATATGGCAAACCTGAAGTCAATTTGTCCTCTCATGTGGTTGACTCAAGAAATAGAAACCTTCGTATGTGGTATGGTGTAGAACGAATTTCAGAAACCATTAAGCAAATGCAAATTTGGCAAGTGTAGAACTAGTAACTCCTCTGCGTGGTGTTTGAAGAGGCTGGAAAAACTAAAATCAAATGCCTTTTGTCTTGTATAAAGCCCAGACTCTACAACCTTTCCACCATACTCCTCTCCTCACGTGGGAACCAATGAAGCCCCTATGCATGGTGGATGATGAATGGCATCAAACTATAATGATGCAAGTGCAATGACAGGTATATGTCAATTTCCCCCATTTGTGGAGTGGCGCTATTGTAAAAGGTTTTGAAACTTCTGAAAGTGCACATTGTTGGGTGTAAAATAAACTCCAGCATCTTCCCCTATGTGAAAATAGTGGAAGGCATTCAAGTTTCAGCAGAAAACACCATTAAAACTTAGGAAAAGCCTTCAACATGCAGTTCTAGGCTAAAATGTATTATCCCACATTGGCTGGGTGAGCAGATATTTTGATATTTTTAACTAAGGCTTCACACATTCATAGTGTCAAAGCCTCAAGGGCTTTTGACAGAAAGTGTCAGTTGGGCACCCAGGTGGATCCCATGCACGCGGGTGCGTTTCCTGAGGTGGCCAAGGAGGCCAAGTGCGACCAGGTGGACCAACCCACACAAGCATGGTTCCCAAGGCAAATTTTGCAGAGAAAGAGTTCCTTAACTAGTGAGTAGATTGCAGAAGATCTAACGATGCACGTGATTTTGTGAAGGGAAGATGTGTAAGAGTTAAGCATCATGAAATGGTGAAAGATTAATGAGTGAGCAGGTTCGAAGGAGATCAACGGTGCCCGTGATTTTGCGAAGTGAAGATGCACGTCGGATAAGCTTCATGAAATGGCAAAATGGTAAAGATCGCACATCTTGGAGATGATCCGACGGTCGGTGTTGTTTTGTAAGCCAAAGATGCACACTCGTTACCCTTCGCAAAATGGTGAAAGGTGACATGGTAGGTACAAGAAAGAAGTCCAGCTCGCGAGTACCACTGACGTGGCAATGACATGGCAGACAGGTGGCAACAAGCAAGCAGTCCAGTGGCAGTGATGAGGTGGACAAATGGTGAGAGATGATGTGTCATCCCAGGTGGCACCCAGTGGACCCCATCACTGAATCACAAGCTTCCATGTGGCAAGGCGTCAAGCCAAAAATGGGTGAAAAATCAAAGTTAAATATATAGTTTCAACTATATATAAAATTGAAAAATTTAAATGACAGAGGCACATGAATGATTAATTTGCTCAGAGGCTCATGTTTGCCCAAAATATCAAGTATTATATATCACTGGAAAGCTCTTAGAATGAGGAATGCAGTTATGGAATTAGTTTTAACAAATCTTAGATGTTTTGAGAGAAAGTTCCATGGGAAGAAAAGGAGATATTCTTGCAGTTATGGAAAAGAAGACAGTTGGCAAATGTTGATGGATTCTGATCTTTTTCCCTCTCCTTCTTATTCTCAATTCTTCTCAATTGTAATGGTTCTAGTTTTTTAGAGATTTTCTCCAAGGGAGAAATCCGAAATTGCAGGTTCCAAATTTGCAATGAATTTTCCAGTTCAATAATGTTTTTCAGAGTTTTAGTTCTGTATGTGGGTATTTTGCATAAGATTGTAATTGGTTTAGTTGCAGGCCGTACATGTGCAAGGCAGGTGTAAAGTGCCATAGAATTGTCTTCGGGTATTTGTTGTCAGTCTCAATATAATTCAATTTTCAAGGGATTTTGAGTTTATCCTCTCCAAGGGGGAGTGAAATTCCTATTCGTAGGAATCTTTTACAGAAAGGATTTAAATTCTTGGAGTAGAAATTGTGGAATGAAATCATTGTTTGGATATATATGGTTCTATGAATGAATATAGAATGTATTAATGTCAAACATTAATGCAGGGATATTTGGGTAAGCCATATTTGCAACTAGGTTCTCTTATAATGTTATGTATTTGACTCCATGCCCAGGTTAAGGCACTGGTCCATTACAACTAGAGGTCATTTGCATCATTTTAAAAATCAAATCAGAATTTAATGTCTTTTCTTTCTATTTTGTGGTAATATCCCACCTATCTCAAGCTCTAGTGTAGTTGAGAGTCAATGTGAATGTAGCTAGTTTGCAGTACTTTCCTTATTGTTGAGCTATGTTTGAGATTTTTGCTTTAATGGTGATGTTGTGTGTGAGTTTAGACTATATTTGAAGTGCATCATAGGTAAACCCGCCTAGGCCTTGTAGAGCCTAAAGAGAAGAAGGATTAAATATCCTTGTTAAGTTGGTCCAGTTAGTCCTTTGAAATCATAGTTGAGGTTGGCTACCTTTCAAAATTTGGTTGTAGATTATACTGGTTGTTGATTTTGTTGTTCAGCATAAAAAAGAGCCAACAACGAGATCTCATTTGTGAGATTAAAATGTGATTGAAAAAGGATTTGTAATAAGGTATATGCGAAAATAAGCAGAGCTATACACACAAACATCATTTGAAGGTTGAAGGAAGGTTTTTGTGAAGGCAATTAAAACTAAACCGGTACTGAATCCAACATATGAAGATGCTATTTTATGCAGTACATTATCATTGGATTTAACCATCCAATTGTAGTCAATGTGACTCTCATTTTGTGATTGAGCAGTGATTGATAGGTGTTGATTCATCCTTCACATCCAGTTTTGATTTGATTCAAGTAACATTACATCTCTTCATTGCAAACATCATCCAGGCATCCTGCCCACTATCAATTCTTTACTTGCCAGTTGACATGATCTTCTTATCGGGGATACATTGTGCCATTACCGGTAACGATACCATTCCATCCACACATGTCAGGCACTAACTTGTGTACCAGTGTCACTAGTGATATGTTTCCTTACCGGTGTTCTACAACACAAGGTGATATCCAAGATATCACATCCTCTACTCCTTCATGACAGTGCTGCACCAACATCACTTCTACTGGTAGTCATCCCATACTGGTTGACATCAATGACAACATAATGCCAAGAAAACCTTTGTATCATACTTAGATGTGAGAGATATAATTACTTTCTTCACTACCACCTCATCTTTCACTTCATCTCCAAGCTCTCTAATGGTGTTTGTTGTTTCATCAATCCTTCAGAGATAGTAAAAAATGTGCTCTTCATCTCTCATCTTCAAGCCATCAAACTATGCTCTCAATGTTTGTAACTTGGCTTCCTTGACTTTAGCATCACCTTCAAATATTTTCTGTAACTTATCCCAAGTTTCTTTGGCAGATGAGAAATGCATAACTTTAACAAACTCATTATTAGACAACCTACTAAGAATGACATTTTTAGCTTTAAAATTGTTCTCATATTCTTTCTTAGCATCTGGATCAATAGGGGAAACATTTGGGATTGTATACCCATTCTTAACTAATATCCAAACAACAAAACCTAGAGAGGACAAATAGGTTTCCATTCTTCTACTCCAAAAGGCATAGTTGACACCATCAAACATAGGAGCTTTTGAGGAGGCAGATTCATTTCTTTCCATTGTGTACACTTGACAAGACCTACCCAAGCTAGAGAACACTTTGACAAAATAGGGCACCTATGCTCTGATACCAATTGTTGGACACAGTGGATCATTGAGAGGGGGGTGAATCAGTTATTTAAACACTTTCCCGCCTCGGGGATATATTGGTAGCATATAAAACAAACAATGGGCAGACCGGTTACCCAAACAATACAAACTGAGTGTGAAGGAAGAATATTTACTGGATCGATAATACACACACATACAAAATGCATCACATAACACCAGATATACAAGGAAAACCCAATGTGGGAAAAACCTCAGGGAGAATAGCTATTGGAGATCTTCTACTCCAATCCAACCTCACAATGAAAAAGATCTGATGACAATTTTATGGCACCAACCCCTAATTTATGAGCACCAACTCAAAGGAGCTATGACCCTTGTACTAAGCACCAACTTAGTGATCAAACTGATAGATTTCAAATACAGTGATTAATCCTTGTTACAAATAAATTTTTGTATCTCTTTTATACTCTATTCTACTAGTTTCAACTTTACCAGTCACTTTCACAATCTCTTATGTTCCTCTCCCTCTCTGTCAGATCTCACACTTTGCTTAATCTTTTCTACCTCTGTTGAATCATACTTAACTTCTGCAACATATCCACTAGTTCAAACTTTGTAGGTATTCCTTCCCTCTGTATTCTTCACACACTCTACCATTATGAACACCTTTACTGGTTTCCTTCCTATGCTCTAGTATCACCTACACACACAATCACTCAAAATTTTCTTTCCAATTGTTTTGACTGCACAATGATCACCCTTCTTCACACTCTCTCATGACCAATCAAAGTCTCAATTTTGCATATTTAAACTTGAGCCTTCCTGCCAAAAACCAATTCAAACTTAGGGTGGTTAGGGTTTCTTCCCAGCAACCAAATCTATCTTTAATCTAGTCCAATCATCCTTGGATCAATCACCTGCATTGAGGAAATAAATATGTGCACGTATTTCATTTGTCCAATGCATTTATGCTAAAAATAGAAAACCTAACCCTACTCTATTTCTTTGATTTTTGTCAACCACATTTGAGATCTAGTTGTTTTTTGTTCAAGGTCATCCTGTAATCTAGTTCCATGCTTTGATCATGATGCCAACAATTCTCTGATCTTCCTCTATCATTCATTCTTCATCGAGCCGTAAAACTTCTTATTTTCAATCTACAAATAAAGGGGGGCTCCATTAAATTCTTACCTGTCTCTAAAACTACCTTGTCTCGACGATCCAAACACATTGACATCTCCCTTCTTTCCACCTGGCATCCACATGATAGACACATTGGTATATGACCTTCTCACCGAAATTGGGTCGGTTCATACTTGTTCATCTAGAAAATCCTTCTATCGGTATGACCAACACACCAAGCATTTTCTCTTACCGGCAATACAACACATTGTCAACCCATGTTATCCTCTGATATACTTCTTCATTGTGATCTTGTTAACATTTTTCCTCTTCATCACAAAGTGGCATCAAACCTTCATACATATCGGTTTCATGCCTTGCCGGTATTTACTAACATGCCAACACACTTCTTCATATCACCTATTACTAGTGATAACTCATTCTTATACAATACCGGTTGACATCAATCTCTAATTCCAACAAACTCCTACTCACCGGTTGGCATCAATGGAAACTCAATGCCAACATGGTGCCCTAAGGAGTCATATGTTGGCATTTGGCATTATAATAGACAAGGAGAGATTGTTGTCATTTCAATAAGGATATTGAGAAGGTTGTTGATGATTATGGATATAACTGATTAAGGATGTTTACTGTCTTAATATTATTATTTTGTCATTGATGTCAAGAAATTGATTTTCTAATTCAGTATGATGTTGCCATATCTTGAGAAGTATGATTTGATGAGTATAAAGATGTCGATAAAAGACATTGAAAGAATATGATGAATAAGGGGAGAAATAAGATATTCAATGTGCAACTATTACCGAGTTAGACAATGATGAGATCATGATGTTTAGATTGTTTTGATATCCTACATATATTATTGATTGAAAGGTTAATACTATACTATGTTACAGAGCAAGGAACCTTGTCGGTAAACCCTAAGGAACCTAGTTGGTAAACCCTAAGGTTATCTCTATCGGTTAATGAAGGCAGAATGTCTACCAAGTGAAGTTTAGTATTTACCGAGTTGCAACCGAGTAATAACAGAATACATTAAATGATTACATGCATTATTTAATGAAGGAAGCTGATGAAACGGCTATGATTAAATGATTGGTATGCCGTGAATGAAGTTTGTTAAAGAATCTATGGCAAAGGAAAATTGGCAGGAAGATCTACAACTTAGATTGAACCGCAATACCCTAGCACAAGTTCCAAGGAATGTATGCAAGTTCTGAGGTAGGGTAAAACATTTTCAGATCGAAAGATACATTGAACCTGGTCAAATTTTGAAGATCTGATGGCTACGATTGATCATGGGAAATGTGATCAAGGAGATTAACTAGTTGGCTAATTGTTTATAAATAGGGAACTATTGATAAACAATGTATGCGGGCAAGTGTATGCACAGGGATGCTACATAGTGATTATGGAGCACAGAAGCTTGGAGATTTGTTTTGAATAATAGAGTATAGAGCCCAGCAGATGGACAAGATTAGTTCTATGTCTATATTGTATTGAGTAAATAAGAATCTGCTTTAGCATTTTAGATGTGAAGTTGCAGATAGATTTTTATTATTGTTATTTTGTAAAGTAGCAGAAAATCTCTTAACCGAGTGGACTTAACAGTCTTATTTGTAAAACCCTCTAGCAAGGTGACATTCTGATTGAGTGTTTGAAATCCTTTAACAAGGTCACTTATAACAAGGTGGAGATCCTAACAGATCTAAGGGAAATCCCTTAACCAGGTCACATCTAGCAATGTGTTTGTAATCTTTAATAGGATTTTCTTTTAACTGAGCATACTCTAGAAGAGTATATTTCTTAGTGGGTCCGAAATCCCATAGTGGTTTTTCCCTATTTGGGTTTCCACGTTAAATCTAGTGTTATGAGTGTTATGATGTTTATATGTTTTTGAGTTTGCATGTTTAGCAGTTTTCGTTATATTACTGAAGTATATGTTACCGAGGTTGAATCTAATGTCATTATGGAAGATTAAGTTTGTATGATTCACCCCCCCCTCTCATCTTTTTATCTTGGCATCTATACTTATCTTTAAGTATCAAAACTATCAATTGGTATCAGAGCTTTGGACTCCGGAAGGAAAAGTTTAAAGGTACTTGAGGAAAAGATCCAAAGATGTATAAGAGGGATGCACTGAAGCTGAACAAGTCAAGTTTCTCTACATGGTAGGAAAGGATGAAGCTGCACTTATCAGGAGTTGGAGAATATGATGTATATTATCTGGAGAATGATTTCATCACACCGAGCACCTATCCATTGACTATGGAAGAGATAAAAGCAAAGCAAGAACATATCCAAGCAATGATTTGTTGAGTGTAGCATAGCTAAACAATACAGGATACCGAATATAATTTTAGAAAGGAATTGTCAAAGTTCATGACAAGCATGGAAAGTTAGCTGCTACCGAGACATAAACAAAAGGTAACACATTTCACCTTGACTCAACTCGGAATAAATGTTTGTATGCAAAGATAGATGATACTTGGTTATGGCATAAAAGGTTTTGTCATGTAAATTTTGATAATCTGATCAAAATAAGCAAGAAGCACCGAGTAAGAGGTCTATCGACTTTGGAAAAACTTGAGAATGCTATGTGTCGAGGATGCCAGATGGGTAAAATGACAGAATCTTGTGCACACTGATCTTTGTGGTCCTATGAAAGTTCAAAGTTATTATGGTGATAAATATTTCATATTATTTGTGGATGATTACTCAAGGATGATGTCAGTAATGTTTTTAAAAGAAAAATTAGAAGCTTTTCAAATGTTTAAATGGTACAAGGCAAGAGTTGAAAATGAAATAGGAAGACAACTAAAATGTCTTAGATCAGATAGAGGAGGAGAGTTCACATCTAATGAGTTCAACTTATTCTACAATGATCATGGTATAGAAAGACAAGTCTCTACACCGAGAACTCCACAACAAAATGGAATTGCTGAGAGAAGAAATAGATCTATTGTGGATTGTGCTAGAACCCTCATGATTGAAAAGAAAGTGCCACAAACATTTTGGAGAGAAGCAATAAGCACTGCAGTTTACACCCTAAACTGAGTACAACTGAAAAAAGGTACTTTGAAGACACCATATGAAATCTGGTATGACAAGAAACCTAATGTAAGTTATTTTAAAATCTCTGGAAGTAGATGCTATGTACACAAGGATGATAGAAATGGAAAGTTTGATCATAAAAGTGAAGAAGGAACATTTCTTGGTTATTCTTCTAGAAGTAAAGCATTTAAATGTCTAATCAAATCATCTAACAAAATAGTAGAAAGTGCAAATGTGAAAATTGATAAATTTGTAGAAAGAAATGATGAAGGAAATTCCAAGGAACTAGAAGATTATGATGAATTTGTCTATGTTCAACCGACAAGCTCTACCAAGAAACCTGTAGAAGAAAATGAAGAAAATATCCAATTACTGAGTGATGAAGAAGAACAAACAGAGTCTACTGATCCTGTATTAGCCAAGTATGTCAGAAGAAATCATGCACCAAGTCAGATTATAGGAGATAAGGATGATCCAGTGATGAAAAGGAACAAACTAAGATAGAACACATGTCTGATATCTGAATTTGAGCTGAGAATAGTGAAAGAGGTAGTTAACAGTGAAGATTGGATAAATTCTATGATAGAAGAGATTGATCAAATCAAGAAGAATGACATATGGACACTAGTCCCAAGATCGAAGAAAAAAAATGTAATCGGTACAAAGTGGATTTTCAGAAACAAGCTGAATGAAAAAGGAGAGGTCATTCGAAATAAAACAAGACTAGTTTGCAAAGGTTATGCCCAAGAAGAAGGAATTGATTATGGTGAGACTTTTGCACCTGTAGCAAGACTTGAAGGAGTAAGAACATTATTGGCATATGCTGCTTACAAGAATTTCAAGGTATATCAAATGGATGTCAAATCTGCATTTTTGAATGGAATATTAGAAGAAGAAGTTTTTATTGAACAACATGAAATATTTGCTGAAGACAATAATAAAGATCAGGTATGTAAATTGAACAAAGCTTTATATGGTCTAAAACAAGCACCGAGAGCATGGTATGAAAGATTGCACTCTTATTTAATCTGTTGGCATATGGACACTCCAATGAGACATTGTATGTGATTGAAGGTTTTGTCATTGATGGCAACCTTGCAATCCTATGGCACTGGCAAGACATCATACTGGCAAAGCATTACATAGGCAAGATAGTGCACCGGCATCAACATATCACTCTTCACTAGCACCGACACAGAAGAAAATATGTATACTAGCACATAGGCCGACAAGATTTTTATTATGTAATATTTTGTTTATTATTGCAAGCCGACTTGGCAAATTGTAAAATGACTCTTGTATATAAAGGAGATCATTATAGACATTTGTAGAAGTGATGGAAGTGAATAAAAAGGCAAAAAGAAAATTATTAGGCAGACCTAATGTGCGAATTATAGGTCAAGGGTATATGTAAAGAACAAAGCAAGAACTGGTACTAAATCTAGCATTGGAGATGCTATTGTAAAGAAGTACAAGTAATTGGATTAGTGTAATCCTTATTGTAAGTTAGTGTGACTTCCCATTGAGCAGTGAGCTCTAGGCAGATGGCCTTCCTGCATGTGCAGGCCCCTATTGTAAGTAATATTCTCTTATTGGCTAGTGAGTGAATATTGTGGATCACAAATCCCATCGAGTTTTCTCCCACACCGGGTTTCCTCGTTAAAATCCTGTGTTATGGTGTTCTTTTCATGTGGATATTCTTGATTCTATTTATTGCATTATTTCTTGCATATCGGTACACTATTATATTATGTTCTGCATGTTTTAACTTAAGAAATTCTCATTACCGGTTAGATATTGATTCACCCCCCCCTCTCAGTAGCTGTGGGACCCATAAAAATTGGTATTAGAGCTTGGTCCTCTATTTTCAGAAGCCTAACGGCTTGAGGAAGTGTGTAGGGGAAAACAGCGAGACTAGGTTAACATGTCCTAATCCTACCTTTTGATACACATTGTGGAATACGAAAGAGCCTAGAGGTATCACACAATTGGCTACTTCTTTTTGTGAAAGAGAGAGCCACGGGCTACCTATTAGGGTTTCTATTCTTTTGTTGTAATTGAAAGATAAAATGATGCAAGTTCAATCCCTAATCCCAAAGTGCAAGTATGAACTAATAACAAGATTGCAGAATTGAACTTAAACTATGGAAAGCTGTAAACACAAAGACAAAAAAAGAATGCAAATGCATACCCGGAGTCAAAATTTGAGTGGAAATGTTCAGGACGGGGGCGTGGGCACCACTATCCTGATTCTGCCCCTGAAACTGCACCAGAAATTGCTATTTTGCAACTTGGAAAACTGTCTGAACAGCCAAAACTTGCTGTCTGATAGGGGGACCAAGGCGCCCAGTGCCCCTGTCCCAGGGACCAGGGTGCCTAGTGTCCCTATCCTGGCATGACCAGGGTGCCCCATGCCCCTATCCTAGTCTTCGACTCTGAAACTTGGTATGTTGTTCGGTCTTCGTCTGCTTCTTCCGGATCTACAACTTGCGGCGTCGTCTGAATCCTGAAATCTGCACTTATATCTGAAAAGGTGTTTTGGGTGGCTATATAGGGTTTTGCCTTAGTCAAACCCCCACTTTGGTGATTTCCACCTCCACGAATAGCCAAGTTGTATTGTAAAAGTAATGTGTGTGCAGACCTTGTGTGTGTGCAAGATCTAAAATGCAAGTAAGCAAACTAGAGCAACCTAGAAAGTAAACCCTAATTGCTTGTAAATGACAATGTAAATGCTCCAAATCAAGATGCAAAGTGATCTAAAGCATGAATGCAAGTGATATAATGAGGCTTATGCAAAGACATGAAAACAACATGAAATCATACCCAACCCCAAGGGAGGGGTACAAGCCAATCTTCAGTCGGTGATCCCTTATTGCTCTTCAATGCCTTCAAAGCCCTAAGTGGATGAATGGATTTGATGAATGCTTAGAGGATGAATGTTGAGTGTTGCTGAAGTCTTCAAAGATCTGCTCTTTCGTTGCATATGAGGTTCCTGAAAAATAAATTTGGATCCTTTCAAATGAAGAAAGAGAGCTCTTATGTATGAAACCCTAGGTCTTAATTCCAACTTTTGGCCAACCTAGAGATTGAATATCCCGCCAATTTCTTGGGGTTAAGCTTTATTTTATGATTTGATCGCACTCCTAAAATTTTGGGAAAAATGTCCGGGACCATGTGCACTCCGGGTGCCATGGTCCCGACAACTTTTCACCAAATTTTCAGGGCTGTCGGATATGATGATTTTAGACCGAATCCCGAAGTTACAGGCGATTTCGAGATGTTTTGACCCCCGAAATCAAGCCCCCAAGCTCAAAATAGGGCCTAATTAGGGTTTTTGATTAAGTGATGTATTGGAGGAATAAAATGAAAGGGGCACGCTTTAATGAAAAGGCCTGACTTTATGATGTGGAAGATGATGAAATAGAACCTTTAGACCTAATTAATTTGATTAATTAAGTGCTAAAGGGGAAATGCAATGCAAAATGCAACTGCGCCAAGGTGGGTGCTAAACTAGGTGTGAAATTGTATTGTTTTAGCAAGTGCGTGCAATTTATGATGTTACATTTAGCCCCCACTTTAACGGTCATATGAGTACTACGTGCATATGCAAGCTAAAGTACAGGAAAGTAAAAATTATTTGAAAAAGGATATATCCATAAGTTCATCGAACGAAGCCCCCAGCAGTATCTGCAGTACACAGTTAGGAACCGCACCCTACAAAACACACGTTAGATCACAAAATCACCTAATGCTTACTAAGGAAAGTGATGAAATTTGTGAGTAGCTATATGCCCCCCCCTATTTTGGCTTGCTTATTAGGGAGGTGAAATAGGGTAGCATGTTTACTTACAACAAATTGTGTGAGCGATTATTAATGAGAGATGTTCACTAAGAAGGCTTCATCAAAGCACATTTTGGAACATCCAGGGAGTAAGGGAATGAAAATACGATTCCTATGCAACAAACGGTTCGAAAATCACATCTCCCAAACTCAAGTTATGATGAAATGAATGATAGAGGAAAATTAGGGTTTTGAAAGTAAAGGTAAAGGAATGAAAGTATATACCTTGAAAGTGACTATTGATTTTGTCACTTTGTTGATTTCCAATTACTGTTCATTGTAGCGGAGCCCACATAGCCATCATCATGCCTTCACAATGACTGGAGCATCCCACGAGGATTGAGATCATGCAACAGGCCATGAACGACGACGAGCCACTTGACGAGGTGAGTTGATTGAACTTTGACTTTGACTTTCTGCATTTTCATTGACTCTGATATTCTGTGATCGAATGCGGGCCCCGAAATCTGACCCCGGGCCCCACCAAGGGCACCATGGTCCCCTCAGGGTGCCATGGTCCTTGTGGGGCACCATGGTCCCTTCAGGGTGCCATGGTCCCTGTGGGGCACCATGGTCCCCTCAGGGCGCCATGGTCCCAATCAGGACATGGCAGGGGTCAACTTTCGATGCTCGTCAGTTTGTGTATTTGGCATGGATGATTTTGATAATCGATTACTGATTACACTGATGTTTTTGTAATGCAAGGTGTCCCATACATGAGAGAGCACATGGCGGGGCAGATTCTTCGCAGTTTGCGAGATCAGATTCCCCGATTGACTCAGGCAGAGAGAGACACATTGTCTATAGTAGGTTTGTGGTCTATGATTCTTATGCCGGCCATTCGATTCCACCCTGCGATGCTGATTGCACTCATGGAGCGATGGGATCCTGACACATGCACATTCCAGCTTCCAGTAGGGGAGATGACAGTGACACTTGAGGATGTGTACCGCATACTTTGCCTACCGATCAGAGGAGCTACCATGACATATGCGACCGATCGGTCAATAGAGGACCATCAGAGGGAGCAGGTGTACTGCATCAGGAGAGTCATGCCGAGTGAGATGAGAGGTCGCATCATGGTCAGCTCGCTCTTACATCCTACAAGAGAGGTGCCCCTCATGAGATGTCTTCTAATTGCCATCATTGCACTAGCTGTCTGCCCTAATGAGTGAGGTACGCACATGCATGGGGGTCTCACATGGTGCATCAGGGCTATGGAGAGACATAGGAGAGTATATGCCTAGGGTCAGAGTATGCTTGCACATCTCTATCATGACCTCGAGGAGTATTTTTTTGAACAGGGTTGCAGCTTGATGACATGCACACTTCTGCAGGTGTGGATATTTGAGCACTTTACATGCACCAGGCCTGTCAGCTATCCGATGAGTGCGGCTAGCGAGCGACCTAGGGTATTTGCTTATCCACTTACAAGCGAGTGGAGATTTGGGGATTTACTATATTGGAGAGTGATGGTTGATAGGTTGACAGCTGAGGTGACTGTATGGAGACCATATCTGCGGATGCACAAATGGGATGGGATGGAGAGACAGCTAGCATGCTTACAGAGGAACCGCCTACTGAGAGGATGATATCCACATATCATAGTCCCATTCTACTTTGACCGAGTACGGAGGCAGTTTGGGCTAGAGCAGTGTGTTCCAGCCGATGTACCCATCTACACTCGACACTCATGAGTCCTTCCCAGACCCAGAGTAGTAGCGAGACTGATGATAGACGATATCGAGATCACAGATATAGAGGGGTCTGACTAGGATGTGGTCATTGATTATGCCGCAGATCCTGGAGCACAGCATAGGTATCTTTCCTGGTTTGTGAGGACATACCCGGGGCCTATCTTTCCACCTGATCACCTGACAGGCCATCCAAGTCCATGGACGCATGGAGACTGAGATGAGGATCAGGGATCCAGATCGGAGGAGCCAGAGGAGGGAGAGGGTCATGAGGAGGTAGGAGGTCCTGATCCGCCTATAGGAGATCAGCCTAGTGCCGAGGAGGAGGAGGAAGTAGAGGAGGATGACACACATAGAGATGATGACGAGGAGGATGAGGATGACGAGGAGGAGGAGGATAGAGATGATGAGGAGGAGGATAGAGATGATGAGGAGGAGTCAGATGCAGCTCCTCACCATTCGGGAGATGATACCATAGCCTTAGATCCTCCCGTTATTCCCCAAAAGGGGGAACACAAGGCGATACAGAGACCTGTACCTATCGCACATAGATCGTTCGAGCATGGGGAGCCTAGTAGTTCCCAGTCACAGATGCTACCATATCACAATCCCTACTGGCGTGAGGGAGATCCAGGTATAGTAGGTGTATATTGATTGATTAATGTTTTGATGATATAAAATGGTACTAACACAAAATCTGTTCTACTGCTATAGCTAATGTGTAGGAGTGGTGTTCCTTGATCTAGCAAGCAGTGACAGATATCTCCACGATGGCGCAGATCCCTAGTTCCTCATAGGTTGCTTATAGACCTCAAGGGAACGTGGGTCGGCATGATGATTTGTTTTCCCCATTTCAAGTACAAGTAGAAATATGGAGGGAGAGAGAGCAAGCACTATCAGAGGACCTTCAGCAGGCACAGCGTGATCTAGCAGCAGCTCAGGCCGAGGCTACCTCGTATCGCGTGATCCTTATGGATAGGGATCATAGGAGTTCCTCTCGGAGTCACTCACGATCTATATCACGCTATACACCTATGGGTCCACCTGCACGGCCGGATCAGGAGGGAGCATCTAGTCGTCACTCTCCAGCCACCAGCCCTAGGGATAGGAGATGATCTTATGATGTAGGGTAGGTCACATTTTGGATGTATAGTGACCTACCTTTGTATATTGATCCACACACACACACACACACACACACACACACACACACACACACACACACACACACACACACACACACACACACACACACACATATATATATATATATATACATGCTTCTTTGTCTTCAAACGTGTTATCTTAAATGCCTAAAACAATGTATATTTTGCTTTGATTAATGCTAACACATTTGGTAGATGCACATGTATGTTCTGAATTTAATTTCCATGTGATTGATTTCTCAATGCTCCATGATTAAATTGATACATGTGTGACTTAATTAAAATATTTGATCAAGTACTACATTGATGATAGGGAAGAAATATGTGTTAAGCCTAAGAATCATATAACTAATGTGATTTAATTTGAATTTAAACACAACATGACACGATTCAACTTAACACATAAAGACATTGTATAATATGCCAACATAATGAAAAAAATGTAAATCTTTTGCAATTTACATAAATGAATTCAAGACAAACCATAAAGTAAAGAAACATGCTTGTCAAGAACGAAGCAATATAGATTAAACAAAACATCATTTAATTCTATTTGCTCTAACCAAGATATGCTAACATATTATCCAATTTTGAAGAAGTGAGAAAGGAAATAGATGAATGATAAGGAATGAGGAATTAAGCATAGTATCTACGCAAGTGCATAGCGTTTATAGGGTCTTTAAGAGACATACCATCTACATCCGCTATTTTGTAAGCACCTGATCCATAATCTTCAATAACAATATACGGTCCAAGCCAATTAGGACTAAATTTTCCCTTTTCTTCAGGTAAGGTATTCACATTGCACTGATTCTCATAGAGGACTAAGTCACCTACTGAGAAGGAACGTTGAATAACCTTATCATTATAGCTTCGTTGTAGAGTTTTGTGATACGCTTGAATATGCTCAAGAGCATTTATACGCTGTTCATCAAGCATCTCAAGCTGTTGAAGTCTTTGTTCTCTATAAGAGTCATCATCTACTATACCTTTGAGAGAAACTCTAAGCGATGGAATCTCTAATTCTAAAGGCATAATAGCATCAACACCATAAACAAGATTATAAGGGGTAGTTCCTGTAGCAATTTGTACACTCGTTCGGTAGGCCCAAAGAGCATAGATTAGCTGAGTACTCCAATCCTTACCATGCTTAATCATGGTTTTGCGAAGAATTTGTTCAATTATTTTATTGGATGATTCGGCTTGACCATTTGATTGAGGATAGTATGGTGTAGAAAATCAATGTTTGATATGATATTTCTCGAGGAATTTCTTCACGTCTTTATTTTTAAATGATGTCCCATTATCAGAGATTATAGTGGAAGGTATCCCGAATCGAGAAATAATGTTTTCTAGAAGAAATCGACAAATCACTTCAGCAGTAGTAGAGCGAAGAGGAACAGCTTCTACCCACTTTGTAAAGTAATCTGTTGTGGTTATAATGAAAGTATGTCCTTGAGATGAAGGAGGAGAGATTTTACCGATGAGATCCAACCCCCATGCAGAGAAAGGCCAAGAGGCTACCTGAGAACATAGTTCTTGGGCAGGAGCATGAATCAAATTATTGTGTTGTTGACATTGATGACATTTCTTAACAAATGAAAAAGAATCCTGCTGCATAGTTCGCCAATAATATCCCATACGAAGCAATCTTTGAACCAAGGATTTGCCTCCAAAATGCCCCCCACAGGCACCTGAATATGCCTCTTCAAGAGCAATAGGGATTTCTGATTTGTTAAGACAGCGAAGGAGAAGACCGTTATAACCCCTTTGGTAAAGAACATTAGAAAGAATAATATATCTAGCAGACAACTTGCGAACTCTAGCCCTGGTGTTCCTATTGGTGGAATCAGGAAAAGTACCATCGGTCAAGTATCTTACGATATGCGAGTACCATTCATCTGAGTCTATAAAGTCGCAACATGTCACCAAGCTAGAATCATCTACAATAGCTGGTGAAATGAGGTTGTGAATAATGAATTTAAGATCAACCACGGGGTCCTCTAAAGATAAAAGAGAAGCCACACATACCATTGCATCCACATGTCGATTATCTTTTCGAGGAATAGGTTCCATGGTGTAAGAATCAAATTTTTGTAACAAAGAAATAGCAAGGTCTTTATATTGTGATAATTTGTCTTGTTTTTCTTGATATAGTCCTGTTACTTGTCTTATGATCAATTGAGAATCTCCAAAAATATGTATGTGTTTTATATTCAAAGCCAAGACTTCCTTTATTCCTGCTATAAGAGCCTCATACTCAGCAATGTTATTGGTACATAGGAAATTGAGATGGTAGGATAAGGGAATGGACTTCTTTGTAGGAGAAATCAGAACAACACCTGCCCCCGATCCCGTACGACACTTAGAGCCATCAAAGTATAACTCCCAAGTTTCATCTTTCTCTGTACAAAGAATGAAGTCATCCAGAAAAGACTCAGGGTTAGGGAAGGAGAAAGGTGACGAGGCCTCAACTAAGTGATCGGTCAACGCTTGCCCTTTAATTTCTCTTTGTTAAATTAAATTTAAGGTCAAATTCAGTTAACATCATAACCCACTTAGCTAGGCACCCTGATAAATCAGTTTTAGAGAAAAGATGCTTCAAAGGATCAAACTTTACCATGACGTGGACTTCTGAATTTAAAAGATAATGTCTCAATTTCTGAGTCGCAAACACCAAGGCCAAGCATTGTCTTTCTATCGTAGAATATCGGGTCTCATAATCAAGTAAGGTATGACTTATATAATAAACCAGACACTCCGTACCATCTTTATCATGTTGTGCTAGTAATGCTACGAGAGCATGAGAGGAAGCAGCTATATAAAGAAGAAAGGGCTCAGAAGATTCGGCGGGTTGAAGGATAGGGGGATTAGCCAAATATACTTTTAAATCTTCAAATGCTTGCTGACAATCTTCATTCCATTGAAAAGTGATATTCTTTTTGAGAAGTAGAGTAAAAGGAAAAGTACGATCCGCAAGTTGAGATACGAACCTATGAATAGCCTGAATCTTTCCTTGTAAGCTTTTGAGTTGAGATACATTTCTAGGAGGTGGCATGTTGATAATAGCATCTATTTTCTTAGTGTCCACCTCAATCCCATGATGCGATACTATGAATCGTAATAGTTTTCCACTATCCACACCGAAGACACATTTTTGGGGATTCAAGCGCATGTGATATTTACGAATCCTTTCAAAGATTTGACGAAGAATCTTAATATGATCTATACGGAGAATGGATTTGGCTAAAATATCATCAACATAATCTTCTAAAATCTTATGCATGTAATCATGAAAGATAAGGGTCATCGCTCATTGATAAGTTGCGTCAGCGTTTTTAAGTTTGAAAGGCATCATTACCCAACAAAACGTACCCCAAGGAGTGGTGAAAGCAGTTTTGAATTGATCTTGAGGATTAATGAAAATTTGATTGTATCCTGAAAAACCATCCATGAAGGATAACAAAGCATGTCCTGCTGTAGAATCAACTATCATGTCAATGTTTGGGAGAGGAAAATCATCTTTCAAAGAAGCTTTATTTAAATCTCGAAAGTCAGTACACATCCTTATTTTATTATCTGATTTAGCCACAGTGACAATATTTGAAATCCATGGGGAATAATCAATAGGGCGGATAAATCCAGCCTCTAATAATTTTTCAATCTCAGCCTTAACAAGCAAAGCTACTTTAGGATTCATTTTTCGAATCTTTTGTTTCATAGGCTTAGCATCAGGAACTAAGACAATATTATGAGTAACAATCTTAGGATCTATACCAGGCATGTCAGAATATGTCCAAGCAAAGATATTGGGGAATTCTTGCAATAAATCAGCATATTGTTTTTGTTCCTCTTCATCCAAACATTTTCCATTTCTAATAGCTTTTTCTTCATTGCAAGGATCCATCTTAATATCAATGGTATCACTTATAAGAAGATTACTTTGTTGAGGAGTATCCTTTAACTGAGGGAATTCTTTCACAATCTCATTGTTATTAGTCTCTTTTCCAAAATAGGCTTCAGTGTTCAAACAATAAGGGAATCCCCTATTGTGATGATAACGAGGAAGAGTATCATATGCTCCTAAAAACTTAGCTAAAGCATCATCAGTAGGAAAAACATCCAAAGCACAAGCACACGAAGGATCAATATACTCAGGGTGTCTCATTGGTAGAGATGTAGAAATAACATTAACACTAATGCATGGTCTTCTAGAAGCTTTAGTGTGCTTGCAAGGGTTATAACCAAGTCCAAAGGCATAATCATAAAGATTATTCTCTAGAGGAACCTTTATTCCTTGTTCATGGGTGCCACAGCCATTTCCATTATACCCATGCTTAGCAAGAATACGAAAACCACAACCATAACGATCAGCCATTTCAGAAAGAGAAGGTGGTTTTTCATAAGACAAAGAATCAAACCCTTCAGAATTAGAAGTGTGAGGAGAAGAAGTTTGAGAAGCGGCCATGAAATTATTGCTCATAGGTTCAGGTAAGATTGATTGATTTTTAGCTTCTTCCTTCTTTTCAACTTTAAGCTCTCTAGAAGGAACCTTATATTCACCTACAAAGGTGGGATTAAAATCAAGAGATCCCCAATCGTCTTCTGCGAGAACCTTCTCAGGATCAAAATCCTTCTTATGTGTAGATTCAAGTTGAGAAGAATCCTCTTTAGGAGTTCCAGACTCATCCAAAGAATTTTGATCATCAGAGAGCGAGGATTCATCGATAGGTATCTTGTTTAAAGAGTCATCACTAGACGAGGAAGGCTTAGAAGAACCCCCTTTGGAAGTAGATGTTTGTAAACAAGCTTGGAAATTAGTATCACCTATCAAGGTATATGTCTTATTGTTATAAATAAATTTAACTTGTCTATGCAATGTAGAGGGGACAGCTTGCATACTATGAATCCAAGGTCTCCCTAATAGCAAGTTGTATG
This sequence comes from Cryptomeria japonica, assembly GCF_030272615.1. Lineage (NCBI taxonomy): Eukaryota > Viridiplantae > Streptophyta > Pinopsida > Cupressales > Cupressaceae > Cryptomeria > Cryptomeria japonica. Next base: position 798,613,067 of record NC_081411.1, on the reverse strand, counting down.
TTAGATTTCCCGACATAACATGGATAGGAGTAGGCAAAGTAACAGACCCCACTATGAGGGGTAAGGTGATAATACCTAATGAAGTCTTAGCCACATTGTCAAAGCCTCAAATAGGACAAGAGTCAGGCTCAATTAGGGATGTATCCACATTCATCTTATGCAAGAGATTAATGCTACACACATTAAGACCAGAGCCATTATCTACTAGTGTTCATCTTATAGCAGTGTCATTTATGATAACCACAATCATCAAGGGATCATATTGATGTTGAATTTCACTAGTGGGCAACTCATCTTGAGTAAACACAATATGAGCTTTAGGATTCATCACAGAGTTAACCAAAGACACTATATTACTAGATGTATTTGGTGGAGGAACATTCAAATCTTTCAAAGCATCTTGTAACATTCCATGATGAGCAGAAGAAGTTTGAGTCAAATCCCAAAGGGATATCTTAGCAGGGGTAGCTTTAAGTTGTTCTATGAGATCATATTCCTTGCCAAGAACTTGTGAAATATGCAGAGCTTGCGGAAGAGTTGGTTGAGGATTAGGAAGAGAAACCAGAGTCACAGGAGGAGGATTAGGCTGCCTGTTATTTCTAGTATGATAAGTATGGGCAACCGCATGATAACTCTCTCTAGTTAATCGCTTGGCATAACTATAAGGACTTATAGGTTTTCTTCCTTGCATAGTGATGATAGGTTTATTCGGAGTAAGAAAGGAATCATGACCATACCCTCCTTGGATAGTAAGGAGAGGTGATTTAGGAACTTGAAAGGTGGGAGAAGGACAAGCACCTTGGAATTCAAAGAGAGGCTTGTTATGCTCATTCAGGTTTATCATGTTAACTAATTTAGAAGTTTTGTTCTTGTTTAGAGATTTCGATAAAGCCACAAAGTCATCAAGAGTATCATCCAACAAAGCATGATCATATCTATTAAAAGGTTTATCTTTTGACTCAAAAGGAGACATTTCCTCATAGAGGGGATTATTGAAAACAACCATGTTACTAGATTCAGTGGAAGAGTTGATAGGAATGTACCCTTGAGAGGAATCATTCGACTTATCTTTCTCATCACAACGAAATGGCATAGTAACAAGGTTTATGAGTTTTTGGTAAAATGAAGGTTTGGCCTCTTTAGGATTCAAAAACTCATCTAAAGCTTCATCTAATTCATCTTGGCTATACTCATAATCAACATAATTGTATACATCATCATAAACATGAACATCTTGCAAATAGAAATCTAACATTTTGAAATAAAAGTTGCATAAAACTTAGACACACAATGCAAAGAAACAAAGAAACACACTCTTTTTTTTTTTTTTCTTTTTCTTTTTTGAAAATGAAACTTAAATGAAATACACTAAATCTAGATCTAGATCTAACAAATGCACTGCAAGAGAAAGCAATAATAAGATTCATGTCGGGTTCACCAAAATGTGTAGGGGAAAAAAGCAAGACTAGGTTAACATGTCCTAATCCTACCTTTTGATACACATTGCGGAATACGAAAGAGCCTAGAGGTATCACACAATTGGCTACTTCTTTTTGTGAAAGAGAGAGCCATGGGCTACCTATTAGGGTTTCTATTCCTTTGTTGTAATTGAAAGATAAAATGATGCAAGTTCAATCCCTAATCCCAAAGTGCAAGTATGAACTAATAACAAGATTGCAGAATTGAACTTAAACTATGGAAAGCTGTAAACACAAAGACAAAACAAGAATGCAAATGTGTACTCGGAGTCAAAATCTGAGTGGAAATGTTTGGGATGGGGGCGTGGGCGCCACTGTCCTGATTCTGCCCCTGAAACTGCACCTGAAATTGTTGTTTTGCAACCTAGAAAACTGTCTGAACTGCCAAAACTTGCTGTCTGACAGGGGGACCAGGGCGCCCAGCGCCCCTGTCCCAGGGACCAGGGCACCTAGCGCCCCTGTCCTGGTATGACCAAGGTGCCCCATGCCCCTGTCCTCGTCTTCGGCTCTAAAACTTGGTATGTTGTTCGGTCTTCATCTGATTCTTCTGGATCTGCAACTTGCAGCTTCGTCTGAATCCCGAAATCTGCACTTATATCTGAAAAGGTGTTTTGGGCGGCTATATAGGGTTTTGCCTTAGTCAAACCCCCGCTTTGGTGATTTCCACCTCCAGGAATAGCCAAGTTGTATTGTAAAAGTAATGTGTGTGCAGACCTTGTGTGTGTGCAAGATCTAAAATGCAAGTAAGCAAACTAGAGCAACCTAGAAAGTAAACCCTAATTGCTTGTAAATGACAATGTAAATGCTCCAAATCAAGATGCAAATTGATCTAAAGCATGAATGCAAGTGATATAATGAGGCTTATGCAAAGACATGAAAACAACATGAAATCATACCCAACCCCAAGGGAGGGGTACAAGCCAATCTTCAGTCGGTGATCCCTTATTGCTCTTCAATGCCTTCAAAGCCCTAAGTGGATGAATGGATTTGATGAATGCTTAGAGGATGAATGTTGAGTGTTGCTGAAGTCTTCAAAGTTCTGCTCTTTCATTGCATATGAGGTTCCTGAAAACAAAATTCGGATCCTTTCAAAAGAAGAAAGAGAGCTCTTATGTATGAAACCCTAGGTTTTAATTCCAACTTTTGGCCGACCTAGAGATTGAATATCCCGCCAATTTCTTGGGGTTTAGCTTTATTTTATGATTGGATCGTGCTCCTAAAATTTTGAGAAAAATGTCCGGGACCATGTGCACTCCGGGCGCCATGGTCCTGAAAACTTTTCACCAAATTTTTAGGGCCGTCGGATATGATGATTTTAGAGCGAATCCCGAAGTTACAGGTGATTTCGAGATGTTTTGACCCCCGAAATCAAGCCCCCAAGCTCAGAATAGGGCCTAATTAGGGTTTTTGATTAAGTGATGTATTGGAGGAATAAAATGAAAGGGGCACACTTTAATGAAAGGGCCCAACTTTATGATGTGGAAGATGATGAAATAGAACCTTTAGACCTAATTAATCTGATTAATTAAGTGCTAAAGGGGAAATGCAATGCAAAATGCAACTGTGCCAAGGCGGGTGCTAAACTAGGTGTGAAATTGTACTGTTTTAGCAAGTGCGTACAATTTATGATGTTACAGGAAGATCTTGACACTGGTAAAGATGGAAAATCTGATGAAGCAACTTGAAGGAGCTCTTACAAACTATGATGCAGAGAAATTGAAAAATATCAAGTTAGAAGATGATTTAAGAGAAGCTCAGGATATCATTCAGGCACTTCAAGAGAATTTCATTGTTGCAAGAAATAAGAGAAGAGAACTCTGTGAAAAACTACAAAATGAGAATGATGAAAAGGAATCACTTAATGATATGATAAGCAAGTTGAAACAAGAGATCATGACAACAAAAAATGAAATGCAGGATATGACTATGAGATTTTGCAAAGAGATTGAGGATAGAAAGAAGAATGAAGAAGAATTGACCAGAAGACTAAGTGATGCAGCAAATGAGAACACGAGACTTAGCTATAAAAATGACATGTTGAAGATAGATCTGATGCATACTCAGAATGACTCAAATGAACTGATGAGACAAAAGGAAATCTTGGAAAGGGAATTGGAAACTGCAAATCAATACAAAGAAAAATTCAAGAAAAGATCAGAGGAACTTGGTACCTTGCTAAAGAATCAAAAACCTAAAGGTGACACTTTTGGAATTGGCTTTGAAGTTGGTGAAAGCTCTGGTACTACAAATACTCAGGATCACAACAAATCGGTATGACAACCTAATGCTTATAAATTCAATGGAAGATGCTTTAACTGTAATAAGTATGGGCATAGAGAAAATGAATGTAGATCTAAGAACTATCAGAATATCAATACACCCACTAGTCAATGTTCAAAATGCAACAAAGTTGGTCATAACTCTAAAAACTGCATAATGAATGTGAGATGTTATGTTTGTGGAAGATTTGGACATTTATTAGACCAATGCAGAACACAAACCAGCATAGGTTATGGGAAAGCTATTCAGAAGAATAATGTAACTTGTTATGCATGTAACAAGATTGGGCATATTGCTAAATTTTGTAGAAGTAAAGGTACACCGGTAGACAACAAAAGTGCTAGCTTGAAAGGTAAGGAAAAAGTTGAAGAGATTAAGCAAGAATTCTCAAAGCAATGGATTACAAAAGCAGATATAAATATTGGGAATACTTCTCCACTAGTAGAACCAATCAATGCTCCACTGGTAGGACAAAGTGATGCTTCACCGGTAGGACAGAGCAGTGCTCCACTAGCAGGAAGTTCTTCATCTAATTGAAGAAAATTTCCTTGAGGGTTTGGCAATCAAATGACACATATGCTAATTATTCCCTCAGTTAGAGATAAGATGTTGAAAACTACTTATTACCAGCAGACAATATTAAGTGGATACTTAACCAGCATATGGTGAAAAGACATTATAAAATAAGGTTTTGGCTCCATTTCATTTCACCATAATTTCAAATTTTTAGAGAGCGTGAAGATCCTGAGCTAAAGCATTCTGAGCAAGAAGCAAGCACACTCCAAGAAATCATCCACCCAAGGCAGAAAAAGGTATTTAAATCATGGCATCCACCTTTCCAATTGAATACATAGCAAACCCTACTGTTGTTGAAGTAATTAAAAGACCTAGGCCCGTATTTCAGCTAGTCCCCGAAATAGCAAAGAAGGATGATACTTTAGGTGCATTTTCTCAGATTCCTAAAGGTGTTGTATACGCTGAAGACCCTAGAATGTACATCCACTACAATATTGAAGAGTCAGGAGATGAGGAAATCAAAACGACGTATAAAACCATAATATGTGATGATACTGGCAATGTTAAAGCTGAACACAAGGTTATTGAAACCCTAGGATTCACATAAATCCTTAGCATTCCTAAATTCCCTAAGGATGTGATTAGGATAGTGTTATGTAGAGTTCATGGAGAATTTTTCTGGCTAGATGCAATCCACAAGATCACCAAGGAAGTTGTGAAAGCTGTCACAGGGTTACCGACCACCAGTAAGAGACCAGACAAAACCAAGAAGGTTCCAAATGACCTAGTTACAAAACTAACAGGTGCAACATTTGATAAGAGATCACTAAGGGTTAATGATGTAAAAGACATCAATATGAGATTCATAATTATGATATTAGGTTACAAAGCCACTCATGCTAACAGACTTAACTCAGTTTCAAGTTTATGCATTAAGAGCGCTTATGACATGGTAACAGACAATGCAAAAATTGACATCTGTGAATGGTTAAAAGATGAACTAATAGACAACCTTGGAAAGATAAAGAAGGACAAGAAAGGAACTTTCAAATTTGGAAATCTATTGGTATGTCTAATGCTACACATAACAAAATAGGTTCCCGGTATAGGTTATAAAGAGCTTGGATATGACATACCGGTAGGAAAACAATTGACTGAATTGTTCAATACCATGGGTGAGAACAAGGAGAACAATATTCATGACTTTTTTCAAGCATTGAAAACCAAAATGAAGTAAAGAATAAGGTTATCCCAGAAAATAGTAGACAAATACAAAGATGATATATGCTTTGCTATTAAGAAAGATGAAATCTGGATGGAAGCGGTCATCCCAAGGACAATTTGGGTAACTGAAATGGGCTATGAGATAGATGATCACATAGTTGAAACATATGCTAAAGCACTTCTGCAAGCCCCTAGTGAACCCAAGGAAGAAGTATTTGGTAGTGTTGAGACCATAGAAAGCCAAATACAATCCAAGAAAAGAGTAAAGAAGGTTGAGGCATTTGCAAGGAAAGGATCTAGGCAAGAAAAGGTCATTAAGGAAGATGTACTAAAGAAAACCGGCATAATGGAGGATGAGTTAGCAGCTTCACAACCTGAAGCTCATCTATCACCAGTAGGTACTTCTTCGAAAGGTGACATGCCAACAACTTTTAAAAGAGTTGTTAGAAAAAGAGATCCCTCACCGGCAACCACTCCTTCACCTAGAAGGACAAGGCAAAAGCAACAAGCAGTGAGATCTCTAGTTAGAAAGGTCACACCCAAGAAGAAGTTAACACCAAAGAAAAAGAAAAGGACAAACAATGACTTGGCACCTCTATATATATTTTTAAATGAAATCACAGAGGAAGGAAAACTGAAAAATATAGAGAAAATTTATGACACTTTATCTGCTGATGAAAAAGAGCAAGTTGAGGAAGGTGTGATACTACATATGGACATGTACAAGAAATTTTTGATGGAAGTAGCAAATGAAATTCCTGATGATTTGTACAAAATACTTGAGGCTAGAAGGCAAGTAGTGATTGAATTAGATAAGAAAATAAAAATAGAGAAACTACTTGCTGTATATCTAGTAAACTCTCCCAAGAAAGTTGATGATTTGATTTCTCAGGCAAATTGGTCAGTATTCTCTACTGCACACTGACACATTTCACTAATGGTAGGAAGAGTTACTGAAGTAACAGAGGAAACTAAAGATGGTTGGGGCATATTCCTGGTTGACAAGGAAAAACAAGAGGAATATAGGAAACCTAAGCCTATAAAAGTATATCAGAAGGATAGGGACAAGGGGAAAGGCAAAATTGGTGGACCACCAAGCATAAAGGTAAAAGACAACCTACCCCCACCGGTAAAAATTACAACTACTGAAGATCAATTGGTGGTAGAAAATATGGATGTAGAGGATAGCAATCCCAATTCTGAGGTTCTATATGCTGTAAATGTTGATACCCAAAAAATCAACATTATAGTTGATAAAGATACAACTGACAAGTCAGATATGGCTAATGAGCCTCTGGTAGCAGGGGAAACAAAGAAACCGGTAGAGGACATAGAGAAAAAGGTAGAATCTGAGGCACAGATAGAGACAAAACAACATTTAGAGAAACCATCAAAGCTAAAGGCTCTGGAATAGGTTCACAAGGAAACAATGCCACCGGTAAGTAGTGAAGTAAGAAAACCAGTGCTAAAAGAAATGCAGACACAAAATGACCTACCAGAGGTCAATACAAGCATGGTTACTTCCACCGGTACTTAGATAGTTGGATCATCATCAACATTCAAGTCAACAAATGTGATTGAGGTATTATTAGATTCTCTAAAGAAAATAACTGACTGTAGTTCACAAGCTTATAAAGCAATAGATGATTCAATACCAATTTTGAAGACAATAGCTCCAAACTGTAATATAGATAATAAAGATTCTTTAGGATAATTGGATACATTGTGTAAATATATTTTTGAAAACATTGAGAAAATAAAAGAAGAATCAGTAAAGGACAAGGTAGAAAAAGAGAAACAAAAATTCTTTGATGAGGAAATAAAGAAGTGTAATGGAAATTTTGACACACTTCTACCAGAACTATGTAGTTTGTTAAAAGAATACAAAAATCTGTATAAAGATACATGTAAAACAAACTATTTGACTATAGATATTGACAAGAAAATAAGCAAGACACAAGATGAGATAAATAAGCTTGCAGATAATTTTGTCAACTCACCGGATTCATTGTCAGTTTTTGAAGAGAAGATAGTAAATTTTGAAGAAGAATTGCTCAAACTGGAAAGAGAAAAAGAAAGAATAATAAACAAGGCAAAGCATTTGAGATCTAAACTAAGTCCAAGATCGGACTATTTAGCATCTCTACGGAAGGAAATCTCAGAGGCACTAACACAAGGCAACAAAACACTGGCAGAGCATTTGCAACATCTCACCGGTACAGTATAGAGGACTGAAACAACAATAAAAGATAGTAAAAAGTTTTTGGATAGTTTAAACTTAATTCTGGGAGATCTTTTTCAGATAATAACTACTTAGCTACAAGGTTGAGGATAGATGAACCTACAAACTCTACTCACATCTTGACAACCTTTGTCATTGATGCCAAAGGGGGAGTAGTGGAATGAGAAAGTTCAAAATACAGGAATCATATGCTCAGGGGGAGCTCTCATATTTTTGGTAAAATGTTTTTTGGATTACACATTTTGGATACTTTTTGAAATTTCTCATGAGTGTTGCCATCAATACCAAAGGGGGAGATTGTTGGCATATGGACACTCCAATGAGACATTGTATGTGATTGAAGGTTTTGTCATTGATGACAACCTTGCAATCCTATGGCACCGGCAAGACATCATACCAGAAAAGCATTACATAGGCAAGACAATGCACCAGCATCAACAGATCACTCTTCATCGGCACTGGCACAGAAGAAAATATGTATACTGGCATAGAGGCCGATAGGATTTTTATTATGTAATATTTTGTTTATTATTGTAAGCTGACTTGGCAAATTTTAAAATGACTCTTGTATATAAAGGAGATCATTATAGACATTTGTAGAAGTGATGGAAGTGAATAAAAAGGCAAAAAGAAAATTATTAGGCAAACCTAATGTGCGAATTATAGGTCAAGGGTATATGTAAAGAACAAAGCAAGAACCGGTACTGAATCTGGCATTGGAGATGCTATTGTAAAGCAGTACAAGTAATTGGATTAGTATAATCCTTATTGTAAGTCAGTGTGACTTCCCATTGAACAGTGAACTCTAAGTAGTTGGCCTTCCTGCATGTGCAGGCCCCTATTGTAAGTAATATTCTCTTATTGGCCAGTGAGTGAATATTGTGGGTCACAAATCCCACTGAGGTTTTTCCCACACTGGGTTTCCTCACTAAAATCCTGTGTTATGGTGTGCTTTTCATGTGGATATTCTTGATTCTGTTTATTGCATTATTTCTTGCATACCGGTACACTGTTATATTATGTTCTACATGTTTTAACTTAAGAAATTCTCAGTACCGATTAGATACTGATTCACCCCCCCCTCTCAGTATCTGTGGGACCCCTAACATAATCAAGATTGGTTTTATAAGAACAAGTGAAAACAATAATATTTACATGAAGAATGATGAAAATGGAATACTGATCTTAGCCATATTTGTTGATGATATTATATTTTGTGGGAATGACTCTCTATGTAAGAACTTTGGAAATGAAATGTGGAAAGAATTTGAGATGTCATTAATCAATGAGATAAAGTATTTTATAGGTTTATAGATACTACAAATGAAAAATGAGATTTTCATTACTCAATCCAAGTACATAAAAGAAATCTTGAAGAAATTTGAAATGGAGGATTCAAAACCAGTAAGTACTCCTATGACTACCAACTATAAACTATCAAAGAATGATGAATCTGGATTTGTTGATGAGACACTTTACTGATCCATGATTGGAAAGTTGTAATATGTTGTTCATAGCAGGCCAAACATAGCACATGCAGTAGGTATAGTTGCAAGATTCTCTGCAGATCCTAAGGAAACACACATGACAACAATCAAGAGAATGTTTAGATACTTGAAAGGCACTGTGGATTATGGCTTAGTCTATCAAAAAAGGAATGATTTTGATTTAAAATTTTATACTGATGTTGATTAGGCAGGCAACATTGATGACAGAAAAAGCACAAGTGGAGGAGCTTTCTTCTTAGGAGAAAGACTAGTGAGTTGGCTTAGCAAGAAACAAGGATGTGTTTCACAGTCAACAATAGAAGCTGAATACGTTGCTGCAACATTAAATTGCACCAACATAGCATGGATCAAACAACTATTGGAAGGTATAAATGAGAAAGTTACCGAGCCAGTAACTATATTCTGTAACAATACTAGTACCATTAACATTTCAAAGAATCTTGTTATGCACTCTAAGACAAAGCACATCTCTATCAAATATCATTATCTTAGAGAAGAAGCTCAAGAGAAGAAAGTGGTGTTGGAGTATGTTAGCAAAAGGAATAAATAGCAGATATCTTCACCAAGCCATTGCCAAGGGACACTTTTGAGTATCTTAGAAGTAAGTTAGGGGTCCTACCCCTATCTTCTACTCACTGACCGAGCTTGGTGAAAGTATCAATTAGATGACTCTACAGAATATCTTTTAGGAGTTGATGCTAATTTACACACTTTAGGATGTTTTCTAAAGGTGTATAGGAAATAATATAGGGAACAGGAATTGAAAACAAAATTCTCTAACCAAGAATAAAGTTGACAAATAATAGCAGGAAATCACTTCATACAGGAAGAAATTATGTTTTAAGTTCTTTACTTTTTGGCATTGTTGTCAAAGGGGGAGAAGACTGGAGAAGACTGCAAAAGAGGAAAAGACTAATGTATGGGGGAGAATTCTGATGACAAAAGGAGAGCATTTCAGCATCTCAAAATCTCACAGCAATCTGAATCAATAAGGTCGAATCAATTGGTTTTGCCATCAATGCCAAAGGGGGAGATTGTTGGCATTTGGCATTATAACAGACAAGGAGAGATTGTTGGCATTTGGCATTATAACAGACAAGGAGAGATAGTTGGCATTTGGCATTATAACAGACAAGGAGAGATTGTTGGCATTTCAATAAGGATATTGAGAAGGTTGTTGATGATTATGGATATAACTGATTAAGGATGTTTACTGTCTTAATATTATTATTTTGTCATTGATGTCAAGAAATTGATTTTCTAATTCAGTATGATGTTGCCATATCTTGAGAAGTATGATTTGATGAGTATAAAGATGTCGGTAAAAGACAGAAAGAATATGATGAATAAGGGGAGAAATAAGATATTCAATGGGCAACTATTACCGAGTTAGACAATGATGAGATCATGATGTTTAGATTGTTTTGATATCCTATATATGTTATTGATTGAAAGGTTAATACTATACTATGTTACCAAGCAAGGAACCTAGTCGGTAAATCCTAAGGTTATCGCTATCGGTTAATGAAGGCAGAATGTCAACCGAGTGAAGTTTAGTATTTACCGAGTTGCAACCGAGTAATAATAGAATACATTAAATGATTACATGCATTATTTAATGAAGGAAGCTAATGAGTTGGCTATGATTAAATGATTGGTATGTCATGAATGAAGTTTGTTAAAGAATCTATGGCAAAGGAAAATTGACAGGAAGATCTATAGCTTAGATTGAACTGCAATACCCTAGCACAAGTTCTAAGGAATGTATGCAAGTTCCGAGGTAGGGTAAAACAGTTTTCAGATCAAAAGATACATTGAACCTAGTCAAAGTTTGAAGATCTGATGGCTATGATTGATCATGGGAAATGTGATCAAGGAGATTAACTGGTTGGCTAATTGTTTATAAATAGGGAACTGTTGATAAACAATGTATGCGGGCAAGTGTATGCACAGGGATGCTACATAGTGATTACCGAGCATAGAAGCTTGGAGATCTATTTTGAATAATAGAGTATAGATCCTAGCAGATGGATAAGATTAGTTCTATGTCTATATTGTATTGAGAAAATAAGAATCTGCTTTAGCATTTTAGATGTGAAGTTGCAGATAGATTTTTATTACTGTTATTTTGTAAAGTGATGGAAAATATCTTAACCAAGTGGACTTAACAGTCTTATTTGTAGAACCCTCTAGCAAGGTGACATTCTGATTGAGTGTTTGAAATCCTTTAACAAGGCCACTTCCAACAAGGTGAAGATCCTAAAAGATCTGAGGGAAATCCCTTAACCGGGTCACATCTAGCAATGTGTTTGTAATCTTTAACAAGATTTTCTTTTAACCGAGCATACTCTAGAAGAGTATATTTCTTAGTGGGTCCAAAATCCCACAGTGGTTTTTCCCTATTTGGGTTTCCACGTTAAATCTGGTGTTATTAGTGTTATGATGTTTATATGTTTTTGAGTTTGCATGTTTAGCAGTTTTGGTTATATTACTGAAGTATATGTTACCGAGGTTGAATCTGATGTCATTATGGAAGATTAAGTTTGTATGATTCACCCCCCCTCTCATCTTTTTAGCTTGGCATCTGTGCTTATCTTTAAGTATCAGAACTATCATCATATAGTGTCCTAAGAGGTCATATGGTGTCCTAAGGGGGCAATGTGAACTATTGTTTTTATATACAACTCGTTAAGACCCCACGTGATCTCTTAGGACCCCACATGACCCCTTACAACACCATATGACCTCTTAGCACACCACAAAATTTGAAGTAGGACCAAATGACAAAAATAACAAACTAACATGGTCCCCCTCTCTCCCTTCGTACATACCCCATCCCTCTCTCTCTCTCTCCTTCTCTCCCTCCTAGCTCTTTCTCTCTCCCTCCCCCTCTATCTCTCTTACTTTCCCATCCTCTCTCTCTCCCTCTCTCTCTCTCTCCCTTAGGACCCCACATAACACCTAATGACATCATGTGATCTCTTAGAACACTACGTGACCCTTTCGGAGCATATGATGCCCTAAGAGGTCATATGATGTTCTAAGGTGGCAAGATGAACCATTATTACAATATAAAATGCAATACCAATACTGCTTACAAAAATAACAAATCAGCATGCTACCCCTCTCTCCCTTCCTCCATACCCTCTCTCTCTCTCTCTCTCTCTCTCTCTCTCTCTCTCTCTCCTTTAGGACCCAACATAACACCTAATGACATCATGTGACCCCTTAGCACACCACATGACCCTTTAGGAGCATATGACCCCATCCCAATACTTCATATGACCCAATATAACCATTATTACATTATAAAAAGAAGCACCACTACTGCTTATAAAAATAATAAATCAACATGCTCCCCCTCTCTCCCTCTCTCTCTCTTCTTATCTCCCTCCTAATTCTTTCTCTCTCCATCCCCCCTCTATCTCCCTTTCTTTCCCATCCTCTCTCTCTTCTTATCTCCCTCCCCACTATTTATCTATCCCATCCCCCTCTATCTCCATTCCTTTCCCATCCTCTCTCTCTCTCTCTCTCTCTCTCTCTCTCTCTCTCTCTCTCTCTCTCCTCATTATTTCTCTTTCCCTCCCCCTCTATCTCCCTTCATTTTCCATCCTCTCTCTCTCCTTATCCCCCATCTCCCTCCCTCCCTTTTTTATCCTCTCCCCCTTTCTCTCCCTCTCCCCCTTTCTCTCCCTATCCCTCCCTCTCTCTCCCTCTACCAATTTCTCTCCCTCTCCCTCCCTCACCCTCTCCCACTTTCTCTCCCTCTCCCTCCTTCTCCCTCCCCCCCCCCTCTCTCTCTCTCTCTCTCTCTCCCTTCCCAACCCTATTTCCCTCTGCCTTTATCTATCACTCTCTCCTACCTTTTCCTTCACCTTTTCTTTACTATAAGTAATGCGTACGGGGTTTAAAACTAGACCATGAATGGGGTTTTGATAGGTAAAACTGCGTATAGGGCATGTAAAATATTAATGTTGGCCTACTGGGCATTTTTAGGGACTAATAGTGAGTACGGGTTGACTAAACATAACCCATACACATTTTTTGGACAAACTCTTAGTTTCCCAATGGCTTCAATGGCCTCAAAAGAAGTTTTTGAAGTCATTGAAGGCTCCACTACAACTGATACTACGATTTTGTGACATTTTTATATGTGGAAGTAAGTGAAATTTTTATTTTGCATGATTTCAAATGATTGAATTTTTGTTTGAATTAGTTTGGTCAATGTTATTGTGATTGTTTAATAGTTTTGATTTTTAAAAATAATGATAATACTCAATTTTATTGTTATTTGATTGTTTAAGTTTTTATTTACATATATATGTAATATTATTCTATTTATGACAACCATGTTATTAACAGTGGGAAAGAACAATCAAGGAACATTGGAACAACGAGAGGCTAAAAAGGAAAGACAAAGGCGACGTATGAAGAAATTATGTGACCTAAGAACAATGGGACAAGATGGTACATCATCCACAACATCTCAAATTGATGTACCAAATGAACCTAATGCAATTGAAGAAGAAATCACAATCAATAATCAAACAAACAATGAAGCTGCACCAACAATATTTGATTTACCGAATGAACCAAATCTAATTGAAGAATAGACCACAATGAATAATAAATTAAATGATGAACATACACCAACTCTATTTGATGTGATGAATGTACCTAATGCATGCAATGCACCAATATTAACACCTCCTAGAATCATTTGTCAGAAAACAAAGTATCTAATTGACATCGATGAGAATATTTTGAAGCCAATGCTCGATAAAATAAATGAACTAACTTGTAGAAGAATGGTTACAAGAATACGGAAAAACTATTTTTTAAAAATTAAATCAAACTGTAAGATGCCAATTAATTGTTGAAATGATTAAAAATTTGAATTTTAGAGAGACAATAAAATTCTAGGCCTAAGATCAACTGAAAGCAATAGTGAAAGAACTATTGTGAGAAGTCTATTTGATGCATATCAAGATATTGGTTCAAAATCAATTACTAAAGATTCTAATGTTACTCGACATGTAATTACATCAACCATAATGAACAAGAAAATAAAAAAAGATCATTTGATAAGCAAAACATGTAAGTCATTAAACAAAAGTAGAACAACATTACACAAAGCATTAGAGAGGCAGGAGAAAATAGAGGATCCTAACAATAATTGTCTTTGGGTGTTCTTGGGTAAACTACCATGCAAATGTTGGCAATTTGGAGGAATTGATTATGTGTTGCATTGATGTTTTGTCATTGATGTCAACACTAGTTTTTTTGTTGTCGACCGGCTTCCAGTAGAGTAGTTGGATTATGATAATTGATCTAGAGACCATCTCTGGTATTCTCCGATTTGGTCTAGCTTTTGGTATTGGCTTGGATTGGTTATTCATGTGTTCCTGATGCATATCACATTCAATTGGTTTGGGATTTGATGATCTAGATGCTATCATTTGTTCTAGTAAGCCTTTTGGTCACCAGTAAGGGATTTTTACAAACAACACTTTGATGAAGATATTTTGATGAATCTAATAAGTGATGTTAGTGTGGCTTCTAGAAGGTTATCAAAATGTTGATGGTTATCATGTTTGTGCTTCAGTTGATCGTGATGTTTCATTTAGCACCAGACCCATTCGGTGTTATTCTGCTAGGTTATGGATCAATTTGTGTAACATGTTGATTGATGCTCCCGATGCATCATCGGTTAGATTTATTGTTTGAATTATGTTGTTTTAGTCCTAAGATGACTTGGTTTATCATTGGTTTATAGGATTATGTAACGAATATATTGTATTATCTTTGAGGTGGTCAACCTAATTATTTAGGTCCCGGGTTGGTATAAATATGATGTAAGATCTCTTTGTAGATCATAACTTAGGAGTGGGATATACAATTATTGTTTGCCATTTAGAGGAATTAATTATGTGTTGCATTGATGTTTTGTCATTGATGTCAACACTAGCTTCTTTGGCTATTTATCGGTATCCTTTTGGTCTCGGTAGGTTGATTGGTTTCTAGCTGGTAAGATCACGATGATCTAGTATACTTTGGTATGATTTGGCTTAGATCTTCTATTCATGCTACTCAGATTCATATTCAGTCAGTTGGTTTTGATTTGGTGATCAGATGCTATCTTATATGCTTGTAAGCCTAGTTTGTTGATCTAGTGAGGGTTTCACTGGCATAGTTTTGTTGAAGATCTTTTGATGATTTGCATAAGTGGTGTTTGTGTGGCTTCTAGTAGAGATTTAGGATGTTGATGGTTATCGTGTTAGAGACTTGGCTGATTGGGATCATTGCTTTAGTTTGTGGACCTTAATTGGGTCTAATACTATCTAGGTTATGGACCGACTTAATGTAACGTATTGTTGGAACTCCTCGATGTGTTTCCAGGATGTCTTATGGTTGGTTGATATTTTTTTGGTCTTAGGACAACATGTTTTGTAATTATGTAATAGGATTTATTGTCTGGTGGCCAACCTTGTTGTTTATGGTCAAGGGTTTGTATATATATGATGTAAGATCTCATTTTAGATCATGTAAGGATGGTATATGAGTGAATAATGTAATACTCATTCATGCAGAGGATTTGGTCGATCATTGGTGATCAAGTTGGGTTTATGCAAGAGGATTAAGTCCTTCGGTATTGAGCTTAATTGGAACTATACTCAGGTATTGGAGGTGCTATCATTGTAGTTCATACTTTCTTTCGGATTATAGTCTTGATTTTTATGTAGTCAGTGAGACTCCTTTTGTAATTAGCAGTTTGCTCTAGGTTGTTGGCCTTCCTGCAAGTGTGGTCCCCTCAATTTGTAATCATATACTTACTGCAGAAGTATTATTTGATTGTGGATAGGCTTCCCACCATGGTTTTTCCCTTTACCTGGTTTTCCACATACAAATCCTAGTGTCATGTGGATGGTATTTATTCTCTAATTGATGTTTGTGCTTAATTGGTATATCTGCTATTTCAGTAATTAGTTTATGTATTCCAGTATTGATCTTATGTGTTTCGGTATTAAAGTTTTAATTGCTTAAGGTTTCGGTAATTTGGTGACAACTGATTCACCCCCCCTCAGTTATCTTCTAGTTATTTGAACTATCTAACAATTGGTATCAAAGCTCTAGTCCTCTCTGTAGAATCTTAACTGCTTTAGGAAGATCCTATGGTGACTAACAATTCAAGTTATCTAGTTCATCTACAACTATCTTTTGGAGAGAAATTCCTAGGCTTGATTGAACAAATTACAGAGTATGGAAGATTTGGATGGAGACTCATATGTGATGTCTTGGTAACGAAATTTAGGAGATCAGTGAGAATGTTGTTAAACATTTTAATCTGTCATCTAGCAATCCTCCTCCAGCAAACTTGGATAAGGATCTTGAGAATGATTGTAGAGCTAGAGAAGCTCTCTTGTGTACACTTTTTGATCAACAAATAATGGGGTTGATTGACAAATCATCAACAAAATCTATATGGGAGAAGTTGAAGACTCTAAATGAAGGTGACCCTACTATTAAGATTGCTAAACTTGATGGTTACTGGGTGAGATATGAAAATTTCAAGATGGAAAAAGATGAAAGGATTACTACATTTATGGAAAGGGTAAATGAAATTGTCATGGGAATTCAATGTTGTGGTGGATCTCTAAGTGAAGATGAAATAGTTTCTAAAGTTCTGAGAGCTTTACCACTAGCTTATAAGATGAAGGCTACTGCAATTGATGAATTGAGAACAATGGCTAATACCTCAATCAATAGGGATACCTTGGTTCAAAAATTATCTGCTTTTGAGCTTGAAGAATTTGGACCTTCTGGAGCTATGAAGTGTGAACCTTCTTTTCATGAATTTACATCATGAACTAGAAAGAAAGATTGGAAAGCTTTGTATGAGAAGGAATTGGATGATATGAACATAGAAGATGAAGAATTTGAGCAACTTGAAGCCCTATTTTCTAGAAGAGTACCTAAAGAACTGATAGGAAGTAAGTACAAAGGAAAATCACCTTTTAAATGTTTTGCATGTAATAAGATAGGTCATTTTGCATCTAGATGTCCTGAAAGAAATTCAATATTTGAAGAAAGAGCTAGAAAATATTTTAAGCCTAACCCTGAATATCAGAACAAGCATGAGTAAAGGAAAAATAGAGATAAATCATGTTAATTTGCAGATGAGGAAGGTGTGACTGATTCTGATGATGAACCGACACAAGACTCTACTAATGGTTTTGGAAAGGGAAAGGAATGGGTGTTCTTGGATATCAAGGAAGATGATCCGGCACTAGAAGAGAATGTACCTGAAGAAAAATCCCTTGCTACTAAAATTAAAGATAAGGATGAATGGGTAATTGATAGAGGATGTTCACATCATATGACTAGAGATAAAAGGAAGTTTCTATCTTTGCACGAATTTGATGGCAGTCTAGTTAGATTTTGAGATGACAAAGCATGCATGATCAAAGGAAGAGGAACTATATCATTAGATGGTAAGCACAATACTGATAATTTTTATTATGTTGAAGGTTTGAGGCATAATATTTTGAGTGTAGGACAATTGGTGGATAAGGGATTTCAATTACAATTCAAGGATGGACAATTCAAAATTATTAATAGATCTGGATTCGAAATTCCAACTGGTACTCAAACAAAAGGTAATATATTTCATTTGAATTCTGGTGAGAAGACATGTTTGCTTGCACAAATTTATGAGATTTGGATTTGGCATAAAAGGCTATGTCATGTGAATTTTGATTGCATGGTAAAGATCATTTCAACTAAGGCAGTTAGAGATATACCTAAGATTGTGAGAACCTATAATTCATTATGTAAAGAATGTCAAATGGGAAAATAGGTTAGAACCTCTTTTAAGAGTATACAAGACAAATCTAATGATGTTTTTGATCTTATTCATATTGATTTGTGTGGTCCTTCTAGAATCAATAGTTTTCAAGGTGATAGATATTTTATGCTAATCATCGATGACTATTCTAGAATGATGTAGGTTACTTTTCTAAGGGAAAAATTAGAGGCTTTTGAAAAGTTTAAAATATTTAAAGATAAAGTTCAAAATGAGACAGGAATGAAGATTAAGTGCTTAAGGTCAAATCATTGGAGAATTCACATCCGGTGAGTCTAATAACTTTTGTGAGAAACATGGCATAAGGAGACAATTTTTTGCTCCCCAGATACCTCAGCAAAATGGAGTTGTGGAAAGAAAGAACAAAACTATCTTGGATGCTGCTAGAACCATGATGATGGAAGCTAATCTACCTCATATCTACTGGAGAGAATTATTGAGCATAAAATTTAATACATTCAACAGAGTTCACATCAAAGGAGAAACCGGTAAGACACCTTATGAGTTATGGTTTGGCAATACACCTACAATTAAGTATTTTAAAATCTTTGGTAGTAAAGTTTATATCAAGAGAGATGATTTAATTGACAAGTTTGACCATAGATGTGATGAAGGAATATTTTTTGGTTATTCTAATTAAAGAAAAGCATATAGATGTTATAACAAAAGATTGCAAAGAATTATGGAGAGTGCTAATGTCAAGGTGGATGAGAAAAATAGTAGCCAAATCAAAATTTATGAGAAAGAATCGGTAGTGGAAATGATCATAACTAAACTAGTAACACCTTTACCATAACATAATGTTGAACCAATTACTCCTACAGTATCAAAAAAATCAACAGTAACTAAAGATCAAGAAAGGGGAATAGAGAGTCAGAAGATCAGATCATTGGAGATAAGAACAATGGAGTGATGACAAGAAGAAGATTCATAGCTAATGAGGTATGTTTAATTTCTCAAGTTGTAATAGTATCAGTAATTAAAACATGTAAAGATGAATGTTGGATGAAATCTATGGAAGAAGAATTAGACTAGATAGAAAAGAATAACACATGGACTTTAGTTCCCCAACCTAAAAATAAGAATGTTATTGGAATTAAATGGGTTTTTAGGAATAAGTTAAATGAAGATGGAAAAGTTATGAGGAATAAATATAGATTGGTTTGTAAAGGATATTCTCAGAAGGAAGGAATTGATTATGATGAAACTTTTGCACCTATAGCTAGGATTGAAGTTGTAAGATTATTTCTTGCCTATGTTACACATAAAAACTGCAAGGTTTATCAGATGAATGTTAAGTGCTCTTTTCTAAATGGGGATCTTGATGAGGAAGTTTATATTGAGAAACCTTATGGTTTTTCACTTTCAGATGATAAAAACATGGTTTGCGGGTTAAAAAAAGCCTTATATGGATTGAAACAGACACCTAGAGCTTGGTATGCAAGGGCTTGATGATGATTTTTGTATTGGATGACTTTATGTGTTGTTATTGATGACACATATACACACACACATATGTCCATATTGTCATAGTCATCTTAGTTAAGTCAAACTGCTACTACTCCCAAGTCTTCATATTATAATCTGGTATCATATGTTTAGAGAAGTCCAACCGGTATGAAGGTGTCTAAACCAATATATGTTGACAACTGGTATATGTAGGAAAGACAATTGGTTTTGGTCAAATTCCATTGTTACTAGTTTCTAGATGCAACAAAGAGCGACAAGGAGGCACATGGAGACAATCGGTATATGTGTTTGATGTGGTGAACTCTAAATTGGTATCAGTGTTCAAACCGGTTTCACAGATTATGTGATGAGATATCACCAGTCATGATGTGTTATCTATAACCGATATTATTTATGATGATTTATAATGTGTTATAAAAGATTGCCCAGATACACTGAACCTAGGAAATTGTGTTGAGGTTCTTGAAGCCGACATGAAATCTAATGTCTATAAAAAGGCATTGTGATGAGTTATTTTGATATACAAGATACGAGTTGTGTTATGAGTTAGAGTTGATGCGATTTATTGAAGGAGTTGCAGAGTATGTCAGTGATGCAATATTGAGTGAGCAAAAAAGGATCTATAAAAGAAAGATGTGTTATTTCTAGATCATACCACCTATTGTTTTCTAATCACTACAACAGTTAAATCCCCTAACTAGGTAAGCTCTAACAAGATTCATTGTACAAATCCTCTAGCAAGGTGATTCATCAAATTGGATCTAAATCCTCCTTTGAGGTTATCTTTAACTAGGTATAGCTCCTAACAGGATTCGCTCCTAACAAAGCACTTTGTAGACCTTAACTGGTTAGTTACCTATTACTACAGATAGTTAACTTGTGAGTCCCATCTCATTGTGGTTTTTCCCAGTTGGGTTTTCCACGTATAAACACTTGTGTTATGGTGAATGTTGTACTTACTGTGAATGTTGTTATAACACTTTGGATTGCATGCAAAGTCTTAAGTAAATTAGTTAATTGTTTTTCCTGGTCTGGGTTTAAAGTGTTATTGTTTTTGATATCACTAATTCACCCCCGTCTCACTGCTTTATAAGCCTATCAAGGTTGGAAAAATATCTTTTAAACCTTGGTTTCATTAAAGTTAATGCTAACAATAATCTATATTATAATGTCACTGATGATGATATACTGATCATTGAGGTCTTTGTTGATGACATCATTTTTGGAGGTGAAGATAAGTTGAGCATGGAATTTTCTAACAATATGGAGAATGAATTTGAGATTTCTATGATTGGGGAAATGAATTTTTTCTTAGGTTCACAGATTACTCAAACTGACAAAGGTATTTTCATCTATCAAACTAAGTATGCTAGGGAGATGTTGAAGAAATTTGGTATGAAAAATTCTAAACCAGTTAGTACTCCTAAGGTTCCAAGTCTGCACTGGTAAATCCTACAAGATACAAGTCTATGATTGGAGGTCTATTATATTTGACTCAGACTAGACTAGATATAATGAATGTTTTTTGCATTGCATCAAGATATCAAAGTGATCCTAGAGAAAATCATGAGAGTGCGGTCAAAAGAATTTTTAGATAATTACAAGGAACATTTGAATATGATTTGCGGTACCTTAACGATGATGGCTTTACTCTATGTGAATATACAGATGTAGATTGGGCAGATGATGTTGATGACCACAAAATTACTTCCGGTGGAGCTTTCTTTCTTGGAAAGAAACTTGTTTCATGGATAAACAAGAAATAGTCATGTACATCTTTATCTACTATTGAAGTTGAGTATCTTGTTGCTACTACTAACTATACACAAGTTATATGGATGAAGAAAATGTTAAAGGACATAAAAGTGCATTGCAATGGATTGATAGTTATTCACTGTGATAACTCTACTGCTATGGACATATCAAAGAATCCGATATTTCACTCGAAGGAAAATCACATATCTATCAAGTAAAACTTTTTGAAGGAAAACGTGAAAGAAAATGAAGTTAAATTGGTTTATGTGAACACTAAAGAGTAGATTGTAGAAATATTCACTAAACCTTTGCCTAAATAATCATTTGAGTACCTTAAAGATAGATTAGGGGTTTCTACCTCTCCGGTAGAGAACTAATTGATGCTATTTGGCATCAGTTTGGTATGCATTATCAGAGATATTATTATTCTGGATTGATGTGGTGATGCTACTACTCAGGGGGAGTAGTTATTCTTGTGATTCAGTGGTTTATGATTTTTCTTTGATATTTATGTCAAATCTCTAGTATTGATGTCAAAGAGGGAGAGATATTCATGTGAAAAACTTAAGGATATATATACATTAGGGGGAGAAATTTGAAGAACTTAATTGAGATATCATCTACAGGGAGAGTATGGATCAGAACTTCATTGCTGTATTCTTGTATTAGATATTTATTTGGCATTTCTTGGAACTTGGATGTTTTTCACATCTAGTGTTTCCATCAATGCCAAAGGGGGAGATTGTTGGCCATTTGGAGGAATTGATTATGTGTTGCATTGATGTTTTGTCATTGATGTCAATAGTAGCTGATTTGGTTGTTTAGCAGTATCCTTTTGGTCCTGGTAGGTTGATTGGTTTTTGACTGGTAAGATCATGATGATCTAGTATACTCTGGAATGCTTTGGCTTATCGAATTGGATTAGATATGGTATTCTTGCTACTCAGATTCATGTCTAGACAGTTGGTTTTGATTTGTTCATCAAATGCTATCTTATATACTGGTAAGCCTGGTTTGTTGATCTAGTGAGGGTTTCACTAGCAAAGCTTTGCTAAAGATATTTTGATGATTTGCATAAGTGGTGTTTGTGCGGCTTCTAGTAGAGATTTAGGATGCTAATGGTGATCGTGTTCAAGACTTGGCTAATTGGCATCATTTCTTTAGCATGTGTGGACCTTAATTAGGTCTAGTACTATCTAGGTTATGGACTAAATTAATGTAACATGTTGTTGGGACTCCTCAATGTGTTTTTGGGATGTCTTATGGGTAGGATTATATTTTTTTGGTCTCAGGCCGACATATTTTGTAATTATGTAATAAGATTTATTGTCTAGTGGTTGACCTTATTGTTTATGTTCGAGGGTTTGTATATATATGATGCAAGATCTCATTGTAGATCATGTAAGGATGGTAGAGGAGAGAATAATTTAATAATCATTCATGCAAAGGATTTGGTTGATCATTGGTGATCAAGTTAGGTGTATGCAAGAGGATTAAATCTTTCGGTATCAAGCTTAACTAAAACTGTACTCAGGCATTGGAGATGCTATCATTGCAGTTCATTCTTTCTTCCAGATTATAGTCTGGATTTTTATGTAGTGAGTGAGACTCCTTTTGTAATGAGAAGTGTGCTCTAGGCTGTTGGCCTTCCTGCAACTATAGGCCCCTCAATTTGTAATCACATACTTACTACAGAAGTATTATTTAATTATGGGCAGGCTTCCCACCGTGGTTTTTCCCTTTACCAGGTTTTCCACGTACAAATCTTGGTGTCATGTGGATGGTATTTATTCTCCAATTATTGTTTGTGCTTAATTGGTATATCTACTATTTTGGTAATTGGTTTATGTATTTTGGTATTGATCTTATGTGTTGTAGTATTAAATTTTTAATTGCTTAAGGTTCCTATAATCTAGTGACAACTGATTCCCCCTCCTTCTCAGTTGTCTTCTAGTTATTTGAACTGTCTAACAATTATCTATGTATGAATAATGTTGTAATCATATGCAGAGGTTTTGGTTGATCATAGGTGATCGAATTGGGTTTGTGAAATAGGTTTAATACCTCCGGTATTGATCTTAACCAGAATTGTACTCAAGTACAGGTGATGTTAAATTCTTGCAATTCACACATTTTTCTTGATTGTAGTCTGGATTTGTTTGTAGTCAGTGAGGCTCCTTTTGCAATGAGCGGTGTTCTATAGGCAATGTGCCTTCTTGCATGTACAAGCCCCTCTTATTGTAATCACATACTTGCTGTGAAAGTATTATCTGATTGTGGGTAGGCTTCCCACCATAGTTTTTCCCTTTACCGGGTTTTCCATGTACAAATCTTGGTGTTATGTGTTATGGATGGTTGGTTAATTATTTTGTAATTTATGTTTATGCTTAACTGTTACATCTGCTATTCTGGTATTTGGTTTATGCATTCTAGTAGAAGGTTTTGTAAGCTTAAAGTTTTATAATTTGTTGAAAATTGATTCAGCCCCCCTCTCAATTGTCCACTGGTTCACCTAACAATTGGTATAAAAGCTTGGTCCTCTTTTGGAGAAGCTTAACCACTTGAGAAAGATCATATGGAAATTAATAATTCAGTTGCATCTATTTTTTGGAGAGAAACCCCTAAGCTCGATTTGACAAATTATAGAGTATGAAAGATTCAGATGGAGACTCATTTGAGATGTATTGGGAAAGAAATTTGGGAGATCATGGAGAAAGGATATACTCCTCACAATCTGACATCTGGCGATCCTCCTTTGGAAAGAATGGATAAGGACATTTAAAATGATTGTAGAGCTAGAGAAGCACTCTTGAGCGCACTATCTGATCAACAAATTATGGGATTAACTGACCAATCTAATGCGAAGGCTATATGGGATAAGTTGGAAGCTTTGAATGAAGGTGACCCTAATATTTAAATTGTTATAGTTGATGGTTATCGGGTAAGGTACGAGAACTTGAAGATGGAAGAGGATGAAAGGATTAATGCTTTCATGGAAAGAGTTAATGAAATTTTTATGGGAATTCAGTGATGTGGTCGATCTCTGAGAGAAGATGAGATTGTTTCTAAAGTTTTGAGAGCTTTGCCATCGACTTACAAGATGAAGGCTATTGCAATTAATGAGTTGAGAACAATGGCTAACACTTTTGTTAACCAGGATACTTTGGTTGGAAAATTGTCTACTTTTGAGCTTGAAGAATTTGGTCCTCAAGGAGCTGCAAAGATTGAATATGCTTTTCATGCACCTACATCATCAACTGGCAAGAGTGATTAGAAATATTTATATGCAAAGGAACTGGATGAAATGAAGAAAGAAGATGAAGAGTTTGAGAAAATGGAAGCCCTATTTTCTAAAAGAGTACCTAAACGTCCTGCTGGAAGTAAGTATGAAGGAAAATTACCTTTTAAATGTTTTGCATGTAATAAGATAGGTCATTTTTCATCTAGATGTCTTGAGAGGAATTCAAGATTTGATGAGAGAGATAGAAGATCTTTTAGGCCTAACCATGATTATAAGAACAAGCATAAGTACAAGAGAAACAAAGACAAATCACATTACTATGTGGGTGAGGAAGGTGTAATTGATTCTAATGATGAACTAACACAATATTTGGCTACTGGATTTGATAGTGGTAAGGAATGGGTATTTTTGGCTATTAAGGAAGATGCTTAAATACCTATTATTCAAAATGAGAAAATTGCCCTTGCTGCTAAATTTGAAGACAAGGATAAATGGGTGATAGATAATGGTTGTTCAAATCATATGACTAGAGATAAAAGGAAGTTTTTAGCTTTGCAAGAATTTGATGGTGGACTGGTTAGATTTGGAGATGACAAAGTCTGCATGATCAAAGGAAGAGGAACTATATCATTGGATGGTAAGCATAATACTGATAATATTTATTATGTTGAAGGTTTAAGGCTTAATCTCGAGTGTATGATAGTTGGTGGATAAGGGATTTCAATTATAGTTCAAGGATGGAAAATACAAAATCATTAACAGATCTAGTTTGGAGATTGCAATCGGTACATAAACTAAAGGTAACATCTTTCATTTGAACTCCGGTGAGAAGAAATGTTTGATTGCACAAATTGATGAGAGTTGGCTATGGCATAAGAGGTTGTGTCATGTGAATTTTGATTGATTGTAAAGATTAGTTTAACTAAGTTTGTTAGATATATACCTAAGATTGTGAAGCCATATAATCTGGTATGTAAGGAATACCAATTGGGAAAGGAGGTCAGAACTTATTTTTAGAGTATTTAAGATAAATCTAATGATGTTCTTGATCTTATTCATACTTCATTATGTGGTCCTACTAGAATAAAGAGTTTTTCAGGGTGATAGATATTTTATGCTAATCATTGATGACTATTCTAGAATGATATGGGTTTCTTTTATGAGGGAGAAATCTGAAGCCTTTAAAAAGTTTAAAATCTTTAAAGCTAAAGTTGAGACAAAGATAGGGTTGAAGATTAAATGATTAAGGTCAGATCAAGGTGGTGAATTCATATCTGGTGAATTTAACAGTTATTGTGAGAAGCATGGGATAAGGAGACAGTTGTCTGCCCCCCGGACACCTTAGGAGAATGGTGTTGTAGAAAGAAAGAACAAAACTATCTTGGATGTGGCTAAAACTATGATGATGGAAGCTAATTTGCCTCATATCTATTGGAGAGAAGTTGTGATAATGACAATATACACATTCAACAAAGTTCATATCAAAGGAGACACCAGTAAGACACCTTATGAGTTATGGTTTGGCCATACACCTTTAGTTAAGTATTTCAAAATCTTTGGTAGTAAATGCTATATCAAAAGCGATGATTACATTGGAAAGTTTGATCCTATATGTGATGAAGGGATATTTCTTAGTTATTCTAATGAAAGAAAATCATATAGATGTTATAACACGATATTGCAAAGAATTATGGAGATCACTAATGTCAAGGTGGATGAGTTTTACGAAGGTCAAATAAGAACTTATGAGAGAGAACCAGAAGTGGAGATGATCATAATTGAACCAATAGTGTTGTTATTATGGATATGTTGCACTGGTTTGGTCATTGATGTCAATACTTATCAACACTTATCCTTCTGGAGATCTTTGGTTATGTTTACCGGCAAGTTCATTGACTTATACAAAATCATTGGTATTTGGTTCACTGATAGGTTATATTGTTCACTGACACTGAGGATGACTTGTTATCATCTGGAGATCACTTGGCTATGTTGAAGACATGGTTTTGATACTTGGTTTTGATGATTTGGTTATTGGTCTAATAGAGTTGGCATATTTGTTGTTACCAACAAATTGGTCTAGGTTATGGACCAACATGCATTATCTATTCAAGATCAGTATGACACGTTATGGAGATGGTTTAATCAATTGTTATTGTTATTGAGCCAACATGATGCATCGCATCTTGAATTACTTGTAGTTGATTTTATTGTAATATTCTTAGTGAGCTGACCTACACATCTGGTCTTAGGTTTTGGTATATAGTAAGATCTCATTTGTGAGATAATGTAAGAAATAAGTAAGAAAATAAGTAGAAGGTATATGGTTATGGTATTGTAACATGGTATGTGCAAATATTGAAGATCATATGAGAAGACCATAGAGAAGGAGATAATTAGAGCTTAACTGGTACTAAATGAAGCATTGGAGATGCTACTTTGAGTAGTACATTATCATTGGATTTAATCATCCAATTGTAGTTAGT
Source organism: Cryptomeria japonica (assembly GCF_030272615.1). NCBI lineage: Eukaryota > Viridiplantae > Streptophyta > Pinopsida > Cupressales > Cupressaceae > Cryptomeria > Cryptomeria japonica. The sequence goes on along the minus strand of NC_081411.1, from coordinate 798,586,004 downwards.
GTGACTCCTATTTTGTGATTGAGTAGTGAGCTCTAGGCGGTTGGCTTTTCTGTATGTGTAGATCCCATTTGTATACACATACTATCTATAGTAGTATCATCTGATTGTGGGTAAGGTTTCCCACCATGGTTTCTCACCTTACAGGATTTCTGCGTACAAATATTTGTGTTATGTGTTGTGGATGTTGTTTCTCTTTCTATTTCATGCATTAAGTTTTACCGGTATTGATATTAACTGTTAATCTGTTTAACGACATTAAGTTTGGTTTACCGGTATTATATATCAAGTTTGATTAAGTTATATTTGGGCTAAAATTATTAGACAACTGATTCACCCCCCATCTCAATTGCCTCCAGGTCCTAACAATTGGTATCAGAGATAATTCCTCTTTTTGCAGAAGTTTAACAACTTGAGGAAATTCTATGGCAACTAACTATTTCAGGAAGGACAGTTTGTAACTTGATGGAACTAACTATGGTATATGGAAGATAGAAATGGAGACACATCTGAATTGCATTTGAAAAGACATATGGGATGTTACAAAAAAATGGCTATGTTGGTCCTACATCAAATCAACCTAATCCACCTAGATTGGGTAAGGATCAAGAGAATGATTGCAAAGCAAGAGAAGCACTTTTGAGCGCCTTGTCAGATCAACAAATCATGGGATTATCAGACTGATCTACTGCTAAAGCTATTTGGGATAAATTGGAAACATTGAATAAAGGAGATTCCATTGTCAAAATTGCAAAACTTGAATGCTTTCAGGTTAGGTATGAAAATTTGAAAATGGAAGAAGATGAAAGAATTTTTTCTTTTATGGAAAGGGTTAATGAAATTGTTTTGGGAATACAATGTTGTAGAGGTTCCTTAAGTGAAGATGAAATTGTTTCTAAAGTTTTAAGATCATTTCCACTGGCATACAAAATGAAAGTAACTTCTATTAATGAGTTAAGAACTATGCCTAATACATCAGTATCTAGAGATACCTTGGTTGGAAAAATTTCAACATTTGAGCTTGAGGAATTTGGTCCTGTTGCTACAATTAAGATAGATTTAGCCATCAAAGCATCATTATCTGTAGCATCTTCATCATTAGCTGATAAATCTGATTGGAAAGCACTTTATGCAAGAGAACTTGAAGACATCAGGAGGGAAAATGAAGAATTGGAAGAACTTGAAACACTATTTGCAAGGAAAATGCCTAAAGGTCCTATTGGAAGTAAGTATGAAGGTAAAGCACCCTTTAAATGTTTTAACTACAATAAAATTGGTCATATGGTATCTAGATGTCCTGACAGACATGCATGATTGAGAGAAGAAGCTAAAAGAACATATAAGCCTAACTCGGAATATCAGAGATACAGATTTAAGAAGAATAGAGACAAATAATGTTATTATGTTGATGAGGGAGTTACTGATGATTCTAATGAAGAACTGGGAGATAATGGATGGGCTTTTGTTGCAATAAAAGATATCAACTAGCACCTACTATTGCATTGGTAGAGTAGGCCTTGGCAGCTAAAATTGAAGAAAAGGATGAATGGATTATAGATTCCAGATATTCACATCATATGACTAGTTATAAAAGTAAATTCTTGTCTTTTTAGGAATACAATGGAGGTCTAGTAAGATTTGGAGATGACAAAGCTTGTTTGATTAGAGGAAAAGGCAATATATCTTTTGATGGTAAGCACAATACTAACAATGTTTATTATGTTGAAGGTTTGAAGCATAATCTTTTGAGTGTTGGTCAATTGGTTAAAAAGGATTTCAGTTACAATTCAAGAATGGTAAATGTAAAATCATGAATAGAATTGGTTTGGAAAATGCAGCCAGTAATCAAACTAGACATAATATCTTTCATTTGAATAACAATGAAAAGACATGCTTGATTACACATATTGATGAAAGTTGGTTATGGCATAAAAGATTCTGTCATGTGAATTTTGATTGCATTGTGAAGATTAGTTCATCTAAGGTAGTAAGAGATTTACCTAATATTGTAAAACATCATAATCTGGTATGTAAGGAATGTCAAATGGGAAAGCAAGTTAGAACAAATTTTAAGAGTATTTCTAAGAAAACCAATGATTTTCTTGATTTAATTCATACTGACTTATGTGGTCTGGAAAGAACAAGAAGTCTATAGGGAGATAGATACTTTATGCTAATCATTGATGATTATTCCAGAATGTGTTGGGTTACATTTCTCAAGGAGAAATCAGAAGCTTTTGGGAAATTCAAATTATTCAAGGCACTTCTAGAGAATGAAACCGGTAAGAAAGTCAAATGTTTAAGATCAGATCAAGGAGGTGAATTTACATCTAAGGAGTTCAATACATAATGTGAAGTGAATGGAATTAGAAGACAACTACCAGCACTCCAGACACCTCATCAAAATGGAGTTGTGGAAAGGAAGAATAGAACTATTCTGGATGCAACTAGAAGCATGATGTCAGAAGCAAATCTACCTCATGTATATTGGAGAGAAGCATTGAATACAATGGTTTACACTTTCAACAGAGTTCACATCAAAGGTGAAAGTGGTAAGACACCCTATGAATTATGGTTTGGTAATATTCCTACTCTTAAGTACTTCAGAATATCTAGAAGCAAATGTTACATTAGGAGAGATAAGTATATTGGTAAATTTGATCCTAGAAGTGATGAAGGAATATTTCCTGGTTATTCATCTAAGAGAAAAGAATATAGATGTTTTAATAAAAGATTGCAAAAAATCAATGAGAGTGCAAATGTGAAGAAAGATGAACACTTTAGAAGAAATTCAAGATCTATGGATTCTGAACCGGTAGTTGAGATAATCACAAATGAACCTATATAGAGTGTACCGGTATAGAATATTGATCCAGTGACACTGGCATCATCAGAGAATTCCATAGTGTTTGAAGAATAGCAGTGAGTGAACACACCTAGGTATGTAAGACTGAATCACTCTAAAAGTCATATAATTGGGAATAAGTATCAAGGAGTTATGCCAAGAGGAAGATTGGAAAATGAAGAGGTATGTTTAATTTCTCAAATTGAACCAACATCTTTCATTGAGGCATGTGAAGATAAACATTGGATTAAAGCTATGGAAGATGAATTGGAACACATTGAAAAGAACAATACATGGACATTAGTTCCCCAGCCTAAAAATAAAAATGTAATTGGAACTAAATGGGTATTCAAAAATAAACTTAATGAAGATGGTAAGGTAATCAAAAACAAAGGAAGATTAGTTTGTACAGGATATTCACAGAAAGAGGGAATTGATTACAATGAAACTTTTGCACTGGTAGCTAGAATTGAGGCAGTCAGATTATTTCTTGCATTTGCAGCACACAAGAACTACAAAGTATATCAAATGGATTTTAAATGTGTATTTATGAATGGTGATCTTGAAGAGGAAGTTTACATTGAACAACCTAATGGATTTTCATTAACAAATGATAAAGATATGGTTTGCAGATTAAGGAAAGCTTTATATGGATTGAAGCAAGCTCCTAGAGCTTGGTATGCTACATTGGACAAACATCTTTTGAAGCTTGGTTACACTAAAGGTAATGCTGACATCAAATTATATTTCAAAGTGACTAATGAAGACATTTTGGTTATTGAAGTTTTTGTTGATGACATCATTTTTGGAGGAGAAGATGGATTGTGTAAAGACTTTTCTAATAAGATGCAGGAAGAATTTGAAATGTCTCTGATTAGGGAGATAAAATTCTTTTTAGGATTCCAGATTTCATAGAATGATAAAGGTATATTCTTATGTCAATCAAAGTTCTTGAAGAAATTACTGAAGAAATTTGGTATGGAAAACTCTAAACCGGTAAGTACTCCTATGACTACAACTGATAAACTATCACTGAAGGATGATTTAGCTCCTGTTAATCCGACAAGATACAAATCTATGATTGGAGGTTTACTATATTTTACACAAACAAGACATGATATAATGAATGTAGTATATATTGTTTCAAGATTTTAGAGTAATCCTAGAGAAAATCATGAATAAGCAGTGAAAAGGATTTTTCGGTATTTACAAGGAACAACAAATCTTGGTTTATGGTATCCTAAAGATGAAATTTTTTATTTATGTGCATACATCGATGCTAATTAGGAAGGAGATGTAGATGATAGAAAGAGAACCATCGACAGGGCATTCTTTCTTGGTAGTAGATTGATTTCGTGGTTGAGCAAGAAACATAGTTATACATCATTATCAACAACATAATCAGAATATGTTGCAAAAACAACTAATTATACTCAGGTATTATGGATTAAGCAAATGTTGAAGGACATAAAGGTAAAATACAAAGAACCTATAATCATCTATTGTGATAATTCAACAATAATTGATATATCTAAGAATCTGGTATTTCACTCTAAAACTAAACATGTTTCTATCAAATACAACTTTTTGAAAGAGAATGTTGAAGCAAAAAAAGTGAGATTGGTATATGTGAATACTAAAGAGTAGATTGCTGAAATCTTTACTAAGCCTTTTCCTAAGAAAACTTTTTTAATATCTCAGAGAGAAGCTTGGGGTTATACCCTCACCGGTAGAGATTTAGACAATTGATGCTTGGCATCAAACCGACAAAATTTACAGAGAAATCTTTTTCTGGCTTTGATGGAGGAGAGATACTTCTCAGGGGGAGTAACTGGAGAAGTTGGTTATAACAGTTGGTATTTGTAATTAGTTCTATGAACTGGTTGTATCTGGTATTTGTATTGCTTTGGCACTTGATGTCAAAGGGGGAGAGATATCTATGGAAAAAAATTATCCTTTGGGGAGAGATTATTCATTGGGGGAGATATTTTTACTCTCTTCATTTGTATTTTGTATTTCTAATATTGATCTATTCTAGAGATTGTTGGTTTTTGGTTTTTGGCATTTCTGCTTTGGCACTTAGACGGTTTTTCCATCTTTTTTTTCCATCAATGCCAAAGGGGGAGATTGTTGGTATTATGGATATGTTTCATTGGTTTGGTCATTCGTGTCAATGCTTATTAACAATTATCCTTCTGGAGATCTTTGGTTATGTTCACCGGAAAGTTTAGTGACTTATGCACAATCACTGCTATCTAGTTCACTGACAGGTTATATTGTTCACCAGCACTAAGGATGACTTGTTATCATCTGGAGATCACTTGGTTATGTTGAAGACATGGTTTGGACACTTGGTTTTGATGATTTGATTATTGGTATAATCAGGTTGACATATTTGTTGTTACCAACAAATTGGTCTTAGTCATGTTATCTCTTACAGATTAGCATGACACGTTATGGAGATGGTTTAATCAATTGATATTGTTGTTGAGCTAACATGATGCATTGCATATTGACTTACTTGTAATTGATTTTATTGTAATATTCTTAGGGAGTCGACCTACACATTTGGTCTTAGGTTTTGGTATATATGTAAGATCTCATTTGTGAGATAATGTAAGAAAGAAGTAAGAAAATAAGTAGAAGGTATATGGATATGGTATTGTCACATGGTATGTGCAAATATTGAAGATCATATGAGCAGACCATAAAGAAGGAGATAATCAGAGCTTAACTGGTACTAAATCTAGCATTGGAGATGCTACTTTGAGCAGTACATTATCATTGGATTTAATCATCCAATTGTAGTCAGTGTGACTCCTATTTTGTGATTGAGCAGTGAGCTCTAGGCGGTTGGTCATTTTACATGTGCAGACCACATTTGTATACACATACTATCTGCAATAGTATCATTTGATTGTGGGTAAGGTTTCCCACCATGGTTTTTCCCCTTACAGGGTTTCCACGTACAAATATTTGTTATGTGTTGTGGATGTTGTTTCACCGGTATTGATATTAAATGTTAATTTGTTTACCGACATTAAGTTTGGTTTACTAGCATTATGTATAAAGTTTGATTAAGTTATATTTGGGTTGAAATTATTAGACAATTGATTCACCCCCCTCTTAGTTGCCTCCAAGTCCTAACAGATAGCACCTATACTGGAATAGAATGTTGAACTAGTTACTTCGGTAGTATCAGAAATTTTAATAGTGATTGAAGATCAGAGCAAGGAAATAGAAAGTTAGAATACTCCTCAGTTTGTAAGGTTAAATCATTCAGAAGATCAGATCATTAGAGACAAGAACAAAGGAGTGATGACAAGAAGAAGAATGACAACTAATGAGGTATGTTTAATTTCTCAAGTTGAACCGATATTAGTAATTGAAGAATATAAAGATGAATGTTGGTTGAAAGATATGGAAGAAGAACTAGATCAGATTGAGAAGAATAAAAATTGGACTTTAGTTCCCTAAAAATAAGAATGTTATTGGAACTAAATGGGTTCTTAGGAACAAATTGAATGGTGATGGAAAAGTTGTGAGGAATAAGGATAGATTGGTATATATATAATATTCTCAAAAGGAATTGATTATGATGAGGCTTTTGCTTCAATAGCTAGGATTGAAGCTGTGAGATTATTTCTTTCTTATGTTGCCCATAAGAAATACAAGGTTTATTAGATGGATGTTAAATGTGTATTTTTGAATTGAGATCTTGAAAAGGAAGTTTATATTTAGAAACCTAATGGTTTTTCACTTTTAGATGATGAAAACATGGTTTGCAGATTAGGGAAAGCATTATATGGATTGAAACAAGCCCCTAGAGCTTGGTATGCTAGATTGGACAAATATCTTTTGAAGCTTGGTTTCACTAAAGGTAATTCTAACAACAACTTATATTATAAGATCACTGATGATGACATATTGATTGTTGAAATATTTGTTGATGATATCATTTTTGGAGGTGAGGATAAATTATGCATGGAATTCTCTAAAAATATGAAGAATGAATTTGAGATGTCTATGTTTTGGGAGATGTAATTTTTATTAGGTTTGCAGATTACTCATAATGATAAAGGTATTTTCATTTGTCAAACTAAGTATGCTAGAGATTTGTTAAAGAAATTTGGTATATGGAAAATTCTAAACCGGTTGGTACCCCTATGGTTACAAGTGAGAAATTGACAAAGAAAGATGTATCAACTCCGATAAATCCTACAAGGTACAAATATATGATTGGAGGTTTGTTATATCCGACTCAGACTAGATCGGATATAATGAATGTTGTTTTGATTGTATCAAGATATCAGAGTGATCCTAGAGAGAATCATGAGTGTGCAGTGAAAAGGATTTATAGGTATTTGCAAGGAACAACTGAGTATGGTTTGTGGTATCTTAAATATGATGACTTTACACTATGTGCATATATAGATGTTGATTGGGCTAGAGATGTTGATGACAAGAAGTGAACACTCAGTGGAGATTTCTTTCTGGAAAGAATCTTGTTTCATGGATCAACAAGAAGCAATTATGTACTTCTTTATCTATTGCTAAAGCTGAGTATGTTGTTGCTACTACTAAGTGTACACAAGCTTTATGGATGAAGAAAATGTTGAAGGTTATAAGGGTCAATTGCAATGAACCAACAATTATTCACTGTGATAACTCTGTTGCTATTGATATATCAAAGACTCCGGTATTTCATTCTAAGACTAAGCATATTTCTATCAAGTATAATTTTATGAAGGAGAAGGTGGAAGCAAATGAAGTTAGACTGGTTTATGTGAACACTAAAGAGCAGATTTCAGATTTCTTCATTATACCCTTGCCTAAGGAATCATTTGAGTACTTCACAGATAGATTGGGAGTTTATATCCCTCTGGTAGAGACTTGAGTGATGTTGATTGGCATCAGTCCAGTATGCATTTATTAGTGCCTTCATTCATTCCAGAATGATATGTTGATGATACTACTCAAGTGGAGTAGTCAGATGTGTGGTTAAGAGGTTTTATGATTTTTCTTTTATGTTTATGTCATATTTCTAGCATTGATTTCAAAGGGGGAAAGATATATGTGAAAAATAGAGCTTTACAGTGATATCATTCTCAAGGGGATTTTGATTTTTGGTTCAGAACTTCATTGTCATATCTTCTTGGAAATTTTGTTGGATGTCTTCCATTGCGGGAGACTTGTTTGGAATTTTCTTAGCACTTGGATGTTTTTCACATCTAGTGTTGCCATCAATGCCAAAGGGGGAGATTATTGGTAATTTGGAGGACTTGATTATGTGTTGCATTAATGTTTTATCATTGATGTCAACACTAGTTGTTTTGTTGTCTACCAACTTCTGATAGAGTGGTTGGATTATGATAATTGATCTGGAGACCATCTCCGATATTCACCAATTTGGTTTGGCTTGTGGTATTGGCTTAGATTGGTTATTCATGTGTTCTTGATGCATATCACATTTAGTTGGTTCAAGATTTGATGATCTGGATGCTATTATTTGTTCTAGTAAGCCTTTTGGTCACTAGTAAGGGTTTTACTAGTAGTGCTTTGATGAATATTTTTTGATAAATCCAATAAGTGGTGTCGGTGCGGCTTCTAGAAGGTTATCAAGATGCTAATGGTAATCATGTTTGTGTTCCAGTTGATCATGATGTTTCATTTAGCACCGGACCCATTCACTGTTATTCTGCTAGGTTATGGCCCGATTTGTGTAATGTGTTGCTTGATGCTCCCGATGCATCACTGATTGGATTATATTATTTTGGTCTGAAGACAAATTGGTTTATCATTGGTTTATGAGATTATGTAATGGATCTATTGTATTATCTTTTAGGTGGCTGACCTAATTGTTTAGGTCCTGGGTTGGTATAAATATGATGTAAGATCTCTTTGTAATTCATAACTTAGGAGTGGGCTATAGGATTATCTATGTGTGAATAATGTTGTAATCATATGCAGTGGTTTTGGTCAAACACAGGTGATTGAATTGGGTTTGTGAAAGAGGTTTAAGACCTCTGATATTGAGATTAACTAGAACTATACTCAGGCATAGGATATGTTATTCTTGCAGTTCACTTTGTTGGAATCCCATAACATTAAGAGGGGGGGTGAATTAGTGTTATATCAAAATGGAGGAATTTAACCTTAATAATATAATAACTCAACAACCAGTAAACATAAAAGAATATAAAAAATAAGAAACAATGCAACCACAAAGATGAACAGCATAAAACCATAGATTTATATGTGGAAATCCTCAAGGAGGAAAAACCACGTTGGGATTGGAGACCCACAATATCTATCCACTGATCAAATGAATAGTGCCATTGGCCTCACACCACCGGTTGCCCTTCCAATCAAGGTTATAAGGTGGGGGGCACAAATAATGGCATTAGTTAATTATTAAAATAAGGGTCTTGCACATGTAGGAAGGCACACTGCGTAGAGCACACTGCTCATCACAATGGAGTCTCACTGACTATAGAGGGGTCAACCACCTCAAATTATTTGAACAATAATCCAAAAAGAAAAATTTCCTATGAAAGCATCAAACATGCCAGATTACAGTTCCAGTTAAGCTCAATATCAGAGGTCTAAAACATCTTACATAAACCCAAATCGATCACCTATGATCGACCAAATCCTCTACACAAATTATTATTACATTATTTGCTCCTTTCCTATTCATGCATGATCTACAATGAGATCTTACATCACTTTTATACCAACCTGAGACCTAACCAATTAGGTCAGCCACCCAAATGATAATACAATAGATTCATTAAATAATCTTGAAATAAAATCATAAAACATGTCAGCCTAAGGCCAAACAAACATTATCCATCAATAAAATATCTTAGAAGTGCATCGGAGGATTCACCAACATGTTACATCAAAACTAATCCATAACCTAGATAGCACTAGACCTGAATTAGATCCACACATGCCAAAGCAATGACACTAATCAGTAGAGGCATGAGCACAATCACCATCAACATCTTGAATTCCTTCTAGAAGTTTCACCAACACCACTTATGCATTACACCATATATCTTCAATAAATCTCTATTGATGGAACCCTTACCAAACCTACAAAGAAGGCTTACTAGAACATAAGATAGCATATGATCATCGAGTCAATACCAAATGATCAAAATATACTTCAGAATCATATGAACCATCCATACAAACTTAGTCCATCATCTAAATCATATTGGTGACAATCAACTGATAATATTCCCAATCCAATCCTTCTACCGAAAGTCGATAAACAACCATAACAGCTAGTGTTGACATCAATGACAAAACATCAATGCAACACATAATCAATTTCATCATATTTCCAACAATCTCCCCCTTTGGAATTGATGGCAACATTAGATGTGTAAAACATCCAAGTGCCAAGAAATGCCAAACAAGTCTCCCCCTATGGAAGACAACCGATAATCTCCCATAAAATGATATAGCAATGAAACTCTAAACCAAATATCTTTTTACCAATTAACCATCCATAGACCTAAACCAAAGATCCCCCAATTAGATACAACCAATCTGAAATTCTATTTCTCCTCCTTGTGCCAACAATCTTTCCCTTAGATTGATATCTTTGTTAAGCTCTATTTTTCACATATATATCTCTCCCCCTTTGAAATCAATACCGGAAATATGACATAAACACCAAATAAAAATCATAGAGCCTCTAAACCACACAATTGACTACTCCCCTTGAGTAGTAGCATTAGTTCATCAATCTTGAGAAAAATATAGTTCTGATAATGCATACCGGGTTGATACACATCTACATCACTCAAGTCTCTATCGGAGGGGCAAAAACTCCCAATCTATTTCTCAAATGCTTAAATGATTCATCAAACCAATCTGACTTCATTTCCTTCTCCATCAAAAAATTATACTTGATAGAAATTTGCTTAGCCTTGGAGTGAAATATTAGATTCTTTGGTATGTCAATAGCTGGAGAGTTATCATAGTGAATAACTACCGATAAATTACAATCTACCCTTATATATCCTTCAACATCTACTTCAACCATAGAACTTGAGTGTAATTAGTTGTGGTTGCAACATATTCAGCTTTAATAGTAGATAAAAAAAATGCATGACTACTTCTTATTGATCCATGCAACCAACTTCTTGCCAAGAAAGAATGCTCCACCAGATGAGCCTATCCCATTATCAACATCACCTACCCAATCTACATCTGAATATGCTCATAGTGTAAAGTCCTCATAAACCAAAAACCATACCCAAAAAACCTTGAAAATATATGAAAATCCTAGCTATCGGAGCAAGGATTCAACATAATCAATTCCTTCCTTCTGAGAGTATCCTTTGTAAACCAATCAAGCCTAGTTCCAAAAACATCCAAGTCCATTTATTGTCCTTTTCTGATTAGTCCAATTTCTCATCCATAGTTTACATCCAACATTTATCCTTACAAGCCTCATTTATTGATGTTGGTTCAACTTGAGAAATTAAACATACCTTATCAACTACCAACTATCTTCTTATCCAATTATCTGATCTTTTGAATGATTCAACCTTACATACCTAGGAGTCCTCTGAATTTTAGGTTCTTTGCTCTGATCTTGAGTTACTGTTGAACTTTTTGATGATGTCGGGGCAACTAGTTCAACACTACATTCTGGTATAGGTGCTACCGGTTCAATTATGATCATCTCCACTTCTAGTTCTCATTTGTAAGTTCTGATTAACAGTCTTCACAATTCTCTGCAACCTTCTGTTTTAACATCTATATGCTTTTATTTTAGTTGAATAACCAAGAAATATCCCTTCATCACATCTAGGATCAAACTTCCAATTCACTATAAAGGATTCTGAAATACTTAACTATAGATGTATGACCAAATCATAACTCATAAAGTGGCTTATCGGTAAAGAAAACTAGATCCAAGATCCAACAAATCTTTGTTGTTTAACCTTCAAACTAATTTCTCCAAAGATCTGAAATATGCTTTGAAACCACTACTAGGGGCAATGAAAGATTTGTAATCAATAAAGCTCCCCTTAAGGCGAATGCCTTAGTCACCAGATGAGTTTCATGTCAGTTGAATGATCAGGGTATATCATTTAGCCAAATGAACATCTGGGGAAATTGATTCAGTTAGTTGAGCCTTAGATTTCATAACCCACTTCTTCTCATGCTCCTTCAGAATGTCATCAACCTTCTTCTTTCCTTTTTCATCAAATTTATCACTTCCTACTGATAGGTTCTTACTTCTACAAAATTTAGCAATATGTCTTACTTTTTTGCATGCATAACAAGTGATATTATTCTTTTGAATTGCCTTACTATGACCTAGACCATTCCTTGTCCTATATTGATTAGCCATATGTCCAAACTCTCCACATACATGACATTTCACATTCATCCTACAATCTTTTGCCTTGTGACCATACCTTTTACAATTTGAACATTGACCAGGAACAACATTGTTATTCTGATTTGCTCTATTTCTACAATGTCTTTCCATATGGCCAAATTTATTGAAAATAAAACATCTACCATTGATTTATGTGCATTGGGTTGCCTTACCAGTGACCTCTGATTCCAGTTGACCTTCTGATCATTCTACATATCGGATGTCTGATCTACATTTGCAATACTAGAGCTCCGACCATGTTCAAATCCAAGTCCTCTAGTGTCTCCCTTGCACCTTTGATTATTTAGTAGCTCATCAAGTTTAGAAGAACTAGCCTTGAACTTATCTTTGTATTCATTTGTGGCATCTAGATCTCCTCTTAGGATTATCATTATTATTTACAACTCTTTCTCATTGTTCTCTGATTGCACCAACTTAGTTCTGAACATATCATTCTCATGCGCCAACCTAATGCATTCCTCAGATCTATATTTTAGAGATATAGCAAGATTTTCTTTGTTATTCTTCCGGTCTTCAATCTCCTTGCACATCCTCATAGTTAGGGCTTGCATTTCATTCCTCATCATATCATTCTCTTGACTCAGCTTCTGACATTGTTCCTTAAGGGTATCCTTTTCTTAATCATCCTGAATTTATATAAGTTCCTTCCTTTTAGCTTGAGAATTAGATAGCTTTTCTTACAAAGAGAATGAGTTCTTTTGCAGATCTAAGTTCATCTTCCAGCTTTATGTTCTTAAAATTTTTAGCTTCAAAATCTTCAAGAGAAACTTCAAGCTGCTTCCTCAAACACATCTCCATGGATTCTGGTTTCAGGATCTCCCTCAAGCTGTCAAGCTTCCTCCTAGAAACAAGCCTCTAATACCAATTGTTGGAATCCAAAAACACTAAGAGGGGGGATGAATAAGTTTTCTAGTGGAATGGAGAAATTTAACTTTATTAATACAATAACTCAACAACTAGTAACATAAAATCATATAACAATAAGCAATAGTGCAACCACAAAGATGAACACTATAACACCATAGATTTATATGTGAAAAAACTGAAGGAGGAAAAACCATAGTGGGATTAGAGACCCACAATATCTATCCACTGATTAGATGAATAAATATTACAATAAGGGGTGTTAGCACATATTTTTACAAAATATTTTTGTGCTTTACATGGATGCTTTTGCTTATGATTCCTTAATAAGAGAATTTATTGTTGGGTGGTATGTGCAGGTGACATGATTGAATTATCTTCATAAAAGGGCATCATTTGGGCATATTCAAGGGAAGTGTTGAGTGAAATGGCATTCTGGTAATCCACACCTTCACAATTGGTCTCATTGCAAAAGCATTTTTGGAAGATCAGCATAGAGCAGGGTTGTGATCATGTTTAGAGAGGTAAATGGTGTGGGAGAAAACATTTCAGTATGAGTGTCAAAAGTTGCATCCATAAAGAGGGCCTTCTTTTGCAAAATACTGCAAAATTTTCCTTATGGGCATAAGTAATCCCAATGAGATTGCCTAGGAAGGAAGGATTATTTTAATCAGAGTGACTCATGCCAATGATATTTCCTTAAAAGTGAGCGGCAGGAAAAGGTGTGACTAAGCATAAATCCATCAGTGTAGATTACGATAATGAAGTCTAAGGCGTTAGAGTAACACACACTATCGGCAATGAGGAAAAAATGTCATCCTAATGCCTGATGAGGTTATCAGTGGAACTCTTGTCAATAATTGACAGGGTGATCTATTCATAGCGGTACATCGGGAGGTCCAAATATATGTTACCCCGATACCTGATGGACTGAGTGGAGAAGGCGGTCTTATCAAAGAGACTCTCTCCGATAAAGTGATACCAAGCAAGAAAAGAAGTAGGACTCATCGGGATAGCATGCATTGTTGGGGGGAGGCATTTTGGGTCATCCCGATGCCCAATGAGGAAGATGAGCTCGACATAAGTGAAGTTGACTACTTTGGGAGAGACTACACCAATAGACCAAAACAACCCGATAAGAAGAGTAAGGTGTAAAAGACTCATTAGGATAGCTTCCACTACCAGAGAAACATCCTAAGAGTTGTGCTGATGCCCAATGGTAAGAATTCCATAGAGGGCAGACCTATCAGTGAGACTATAACTATCGGAGGTAAGGGAAATACGCTACTCTAATGCCCGATGAAGTAATCGATGAAAGTTACACCGATCAAAGAAAAATTTAGACATCATGGGCTTGCCAGATGCATTGTAAAGTAATTTCATTCTGAAGGCCGATGGAGAAATAGGAGAAATAAGTAGAAGGAGGTTTCATCGGAGAGACATACGACAATGTAACATAAAGAAATGATGAGTAATAAAAGTGAAAGGTGGATCCATCGAGATAATTCAAACCTTGAGAGAAAAAGTGAAATGGCCAGAGTAGTATCAGATGGATTGATCAGAATGACCTATGTCGATTAGAAAGAAAAAAAGGTAATTGAAGGAATGCATGGTGCCAAATAATTGAATTATTGGGTGGGGTTATGTTGATTAGCCGTTAGAATATCTAATACAACAACCATTATTTTATGCTCGCGATCAGGAGGATTTGATCTACATGAAGCAAAATTGATGAGTTTTTTTATCATTACAATTCCTAGCCATTGCGTATCCAGCATAAAGAAAGAGTTATTGTACCTGAAATTTTTAATAGTCTCTTTAGCCATTAGCATTCAAGTTGCAGATGGGAAGCACAGGTAATTAATAATTCAAGCACTTAGTCATGGAGGCATCTAGTTCACAAGAAAAGAGAAAATTCATAGAGATTTCAGATACACAGTCAACTAAATCAAAAAAGACGAAGTCCATGGAGGGTACACAGAAGCAAAAATTGAACCAGGATATGATTGACCAAATGGAGTCATCTGGTGCGAAGTTGAGGAGGTCTAAAAAAAACATGCCATCCAAGGATCAGTTGGAAGATAAGTACAAAGGGGTGGGGGATATATGGACAACTATAAGGGGCAACAAACTATTTTTGTATCATTACCTTAGGAGGAATAAGGAGATGCCATTGTCTAACCCTCAGATGACCAATTTAGGCAGATTGGTAGTACCAAAAGTTTTTTAGAATCTCAGACTGTTGGAATTGCTCACAAGGAAATAGAACAAAGAGAAAAGGTACATTCAATTGCAGAATGGGGATCCATTCATCCTCATATCTGTCGGGTCTATACAAGAGGTTTTTGGCATGACATATGAGCCTTACATGCCCCTATCTCTTAAAGACTTAGAAGGGGAATACACCCAAATGGAGACCGCCCACATAGTGTGGAGGTTGGAAATTCACAAAAAGGAGAAGGGACAACTCACGGAGCAGGATGGTCCCCCTTTTGAGATCACCCTGTTCAGGCAATACTTACAATATACATATTAGGCATGTGGCTAGGTTTGCAGGGAAGAAGTTCCTGACGTTAAAAGAATAGGGCCATTGGTGTTGGCTATAGACATCCAAATGCATGGGCCGAGGCCATTTGATTTTTCAACCTACTTGGTAGAGAAGCTCCATGAAGGGGTTTTTAGTCTACAAATAGAGCCTAACCCTACTTTCAAGTTTTATTCATTGCTAATGCATATAGTCTTGTTTTATGGTCAGACGAAGGGTTTGCAGCCCAAAGAGTTAAGGGTAACCCCCATAGACAATGAGAGCCAGGAGCAACCAGTCCAACAATGGGTATCCTTGTGGGACTCAAGGTTCAAAAAATCACACTATGTGTTATTTGAATAATACTTCATCAAGCCCTTGTACAGATTGTTCGGGATACAATGTGAGGGGTCTATCTCGCAGGAGATTAAAATATTTTTGAGACCTTATGCTTTAGGTAACACTAGGGTCAATCACAATTGGGGTGACTAGTTTGTATGCCAAAATTTCACTTTATCTAGAGTCTATGGTTTTGAAGGTGTTCCATTCATGCTACCTATATTAGTGCCTGACAGAATTGCATTTCTAGAGATTGTTAGGCAGCTTAGCATGTCAAATGCAAAGCATTTAAGTGGTGCACAGAAGTAGGTGTTTATGCCTGGCACTTTACATTCTGGAGATTTCACCATTGTGTCTACCAAGGCATATGAAATGATTGAAAAGAAGCTAGTAGAGGGTACAATCTATATGGACACCAGGCTCGGAAGAATTATGATCTAGAAGGATATATTAACCACTGTAGGAAGAGCCAGAACTTGGGAGAATATTTGCACATACACATGGAGGTATAGGATTTATTTAGGAACAAGGAGCGGGATGAGGTTGACGCAATCTTAGAGGAGTTGAACAAAAAATTGGAAGAGAAGAAGTAGAGGCTTCATGAATTGAAAGAAGAAGGAAAATCTGAGTGTAAGTCTAATGAGAATGTAGTTGTGTCTACTCTTTGTGCACTTGAACTAGAAGAAATTCCAGAGATCCAGGAACAGGCTATGGCAAGACTCAATGCCAACATAGATGTGAGGATGGAGGAACATGTAGCATTGAGGGAGAGCATCCCAAATGTCACCCTCGATAATGAAGTAGAGATGCTAAAGAGATTGAAGGAGGACATCAATGCAGAGGTGGCTACAATGACACCACAAAGAGGGTGGAAAATTCTAAGTGAGGCAGACATCATTCTGTTCCCAGGATGGGATTTAAGTGCCTCTTTCATTTTTGACAGTTTATTGCATTTGGATAGGAAAGATGTAAAATTAGACATTCAGGGAGTTGATGACATTTTTATTGGGTCAAGATATGATCCAAATGAAGAGGAAATGCTACTTTGGGCCCTATACCCCCCAAATAAAAGACCCAAGATTATAGATGTAGATAAAGCATTTGGGCATATGATGAGACTGAAAGCAGGAGAGGTTAATCCAATTGTCACTGCTGACTTAGGGATTGACCTTACAAAACTGAATAAAGCCCAAATGCAGTGGGTGTTAAAGGAGGGTTAGAAATACAAGAATTTATATGAAGATCTGTTAAAAAGTCATGGTAAAGAAGTACCACATATAACAAATACTAGTGTGCAGTGCAAAAAGAAATATGAGGATCAAATTGTCATGCCCAAAATTTCAGGCAAGAACGGGATAAATTATTATTATTTTTTTAAAACATAACTTTTGAAAAAAAACATTAATTCGACAAATATAAAATGCTACAACATGTTTTGTCTTAACTATTTTTATAGTTAATTTTTTTCTACTAGCTTCAAGTATGCAATTTTTTTTTTATTTAAATTAAATACGGAATCCTAAAATAAACAAATGCTATTTTAACTTTTCAATTTAGCCCCAAGGATTATTCTAAATCCAAAAATCTAAATTCGATAGACCAGGATACTAGAAATTCTATTTAAATTTAAAATATTGACTTCATTAATATATAATTTGTAAACACCTCAATCAAAGTAAATCTAACATAAATAATACTTCATTAGTAATTAAATTCATAAAGAAGTATGATCTGTAAAGTAAATACCTATATTTAGGTTCACCTCCAAGATAAAAAAAAAATATTTAAAACTAAGGATTTGCTTAATTCTTTAATTTCCATAACTTTCTAATTTTATTTTCATATATGTGTATATAAATAATTATATTTATATATATAAACACATATATAGAAATATATATATTTAATTAATATAATGATTTCTTTCCAAATTTATAAAAGACAAAATCATGCAAACCCTAGCTAGGGATATTGTATTATAAAATACTCTTTACATTTGAATTTTACCATTTTTATATTAATACCCTAGCCCTATCCGGGCTAGGGTTTAATATTATATTTTTGATTTGGGTTTTGTGTGTAGGGCCAAATGGGAATTTCATAGTGGTGGCCATGGCGGTTGGGCAGAGGCAATGTTCCCAGTGGGTTGCCCCACTGTGGGGGTCACAGCCCACACAATAGCCTTGGCAAATATATATATGTGTGTGTGTGTGTGTGTGTGTGTGTGTGTGTATTTATATTTATATTTATATATACATTTATTTCGCAGGTAATTATATGATATATTTTATATGTATATATATAAGTATATACATGAAATCTGCATGTATATGATTATATATATTTATATATAACTATATATTTTTATTAAAAAAAATAAAAAAATTTATATATTTCAGAGTCCATAGTATTTTGAAGTTAGGTGAGTATTCGAACAAATTACCATGGCATTATATTGTTTCATTTTTTTTTTATTTCTTTGCATAAATTTCCTAGATGCAAAATATAAATTAGATGGATAATGAAAGATTTTGATTTCAATTACAGCAGAAGTAAAGTCAATGAACTGTTTCCTGTAGATGTTATTTCCTGTAACTAAATAATGCTAGAATTTTAAAAATACCTAACTTCAACTATATCAAGGACTAAATTTAATGAATTTACCAGTAAGATAATAAATATAGATTTTATTTAAATAAAACTATAATACGTTAAGATGTTCATTTCCTACAATAATTAAATTGAACGACTTTGCAAAAGTCTTCAACAACTATTTAAATGACAGATTTGGATACTTTATAGCTAAAACATAGATGTACTTTCTATAATAAAAATAAATAACAGAATTAACTAATCCTAAAATAGAAACTATATTAAATAAAGTATTTATTAACTTAAACTATAGAGATGATTATGATCATTTTAGATTTTATTTTCTGCATTTAAAATAAAATCACAAATAAAATAAAATCACAGATCTAATTAAAATGCTTTTACATTTCCATATATAATCCTAAATGCTTTTATATTTCAGCCTTTGCATGCATGCAAAATCAATTCTATTTCTTTTCAATTAAATAAAAGAATAAATTTAACTCATTTCCTTTCAAGAAATATTAAATACTCTACAAGATTTAACCTCAACTTTAGGACTAGAACTTAGAAATAAACCATTTATCTTTTCTGCAAAATAACATGATATTTTCTGCATATATATAACAAATAACATATCCCCAAGTCTTTATTTCTATTTTACAAATAGCCTCTTATTTCAAATAAATAAGGACATTTCAAAGGGTATTAATTACATTTACAACACATTTGTTTTTCTCAACATCTTCCGCCATAACTGCATGCCCTGATATTTCTTCTAACAATCTGCAAGTATATCAAACTATGACTATGGAGTGCTCACCTCCTAGCCTAGGCTAACTGGTAGCCACCCCCAAGCTCGGAGAACCAAGCCCTAGATGGGTAACGAACATGCAAACACAAAAAGACAGAATCCAACCCAGGCTACACTGCACCACACATTGTGATGTCCTTTTCAAGGGTGGTAGTGGACCAAGTACCCTGAGGAGAACTACAAGTATGGAAAAAAAACATGTAGCCACCTCATGGCAAACCAAATACATCAAGTATAGAAACCCCTTATTCCTTATGCCCCCCAAGGCATTCATGCCTTATTTCCCTCCTTATGACCCCCAATGCATAAACAAGCCATGCAGCAAGAGTCACATAAAATCCCTTGTGATCGCTCTCATAACAAGTCTCTCACTCGAGGGTTGTCACTTCTACCACCCACAAGATCATCCTCTCTCCCAAGAGTAGGAGGTCTTGATTACTCCCAAAAACACATACAATGTATAAACACAAAATACCAAATAAATTTCCAAGAGAACATGCACGGAAACTAGTCTTTTATGCAATTATTGCTTTCAAACACATGCAAAAAGAAATCATTATTAGAAAAAGACAACCACCCTTAATCAGCCCAAAGGTATGCTAGTTTTGTTGAGGATGAGCAACCCAATCCCACGGTTTTTCCCTTTCTACCCTTAGCAAAATTCTCAATCCAAAAATCTAGCTTATTCTTTTCAAAATTATTTTGTCTCCAAAAATGGAGAGTGGGTGATTATGCACAAATTTTCTAATTCTTGCTTAAGAAGCCCATTGTGAGAGTTCTCACAAGTTTTCCAAAAACTAAAAAGGAAGGTAAGGTAAAATGGGAAAGGGAACTCTCATTCAAAAAGTAAGGTTTTCAACTTGGTTCAAGTCTTCTAGTTCAATTTTCGCACAACTTAGAAAAGTCACTTTTTAGGGTGTCTAAAAGGTCACATGGGAGTAGAAACTTGCCTAAAATTACCCCTAACCCTTAGGTATACCTTATGGGCTTTAGGAAATCCTATTAAACTACCCCTAGGTGTCCATTTAACCCTTTTTTAACCCCTTTCAAGTTTTTTTTCGGGTCAAACCTATGTTGACCATCCCAAAGATTCTTTACCCAAGGCATTTATGGAATCACATTACATTAATTGAAAAATCTATAGTTAAACAATTCCTACCAAGAGACAAATTTAAAAATTCAAACATAAATCCACACGTGTCAAGTGTCACGAAAGAAAATACTTTTACAATTTTGTACATGAAATCATGTCTGTTGTAGATTTTACAAAAATCAATTAAATAACACTTAACACACATGCATTTTTTACTATTACAAATAAAATACGACATGAACGGGGTGTTATCTCTCCAAATAGACAAACCCTGGCTTTACGAACATACATAGGTCTAGGTTTGGTTCTCCGTAATATTTCCATGGTCACATGGATAACTTCCTGCGCATCTCAATTTACACATTAGTAGCTTCAAGTAACCTCATATAATATAAATCACAAGAATAATAATAAACATCATCACTTGCATACAATTTACATCTGAACAATTTAATACATCTTATATCCAAGCAATTTCACATAAGCAATTCATCCTAATTCTCATAATTTTGGTCCACACATAAAACATACATCATGTTTCTATCGTCATAGTAAAGTCTTGCAAATTCAATAACGACATTTATCACTGCAAATTCATCCTATTCAAAAAATTATATAGTGTTCCATATCATAAAGCATATAAATTAAACATCAACATTCATCAATGTTATCCAATCACAGAATCATATAAGTTCTACATCCAAACATAGCTGACATACGTTAAATCAATATTATGCAATCAATGGATCTCTTAGGATTTCATAACACATCAAAATGTACACCACAAGGTGCAATAACTCTATAACTTGGTTCAATTACTTTTCTCACCAATCTATCTGTCTAACACAGTCCATTCTATTAACTTATAAGACATTTATTAATAGGGTCAAACATGGTCAACTAAGTTAATCAAAGCTTGGTTTGGGGAAGGCCTTACATCCTCCTCCCCTAGAGTTTGACTTACTCCTAGAAGTTGCATGCATAGAATTATGAGGTAGGGACATAAAATTTCCCACAATTTCAAAGAGTCACTCAAAATCTTATCTTGCCTACTAGCAGGTTGAAATACCAAAACCAACTTATTTTTTTTTGTAATTAACTTACTATCTACACAAGGTTAAATTCTTAGTATTTTTATTACATTTCCCTTAAATCTCAGGTAGGTGTTTACAAAGTTCTATCTTCCGACAACTTACATTAATGCGCCATCCAAACTATATCAATAGCACACATCAATTTTCACAATCCAGGTTAAACATATTGAATTTCTATGAGTCCTACTTTTCTTAGAATTTGTTTAAAAGCATGTTTATCCTACTGTATTCTCATCCAAGAATGTTACTTAAGAAAAAATAAAAATGACATCACACTTATCTACAACGAATCTACTTACTCTACAACTAGGCACCTCATTAGGGTGTTAATAAAATATTTGTTAAACCATCTTAGGTGCATAATTTATTCCAACTTCCTTAGGTAACAAGGCATAATCAAATTTAGGTTCTTCAAATCCGCCCCTATATAGGGTAGTTTTCTACCACTAGGGATTTCAATGTTTATATTTCTAGGCACCAAGGTTTAAGTTTCATAGGATACATTATTCACAATTTCCAAACATTAAGGTACATAACAATCCCATTCTAATGGAGTGATGGGAATTATTAATACTTATTTTAGATATCCTCCATGCAATCATCTCCATACACATGCTAAATTTACCAGTCGACAATCATTACTTTCGTAATTCATTAGGTCTAGATCACACTATTGCTATAAATTTTTCTCTCTCAGATTACCGCAATTAATTTAACTTAGGAGGATATTCCTTCCTTTATCTTAATTTGGTAAAATATATTGTATTTTTTTGTTAATTCTTTGTGCCTAATTTCACTCCTTGCCGTATTCTCCCGTGACACCCTATTAGTGGTTCAACAAACATGATAGACATTAATAGAAATCACATCACTATGGCTAGTTGTATCAACCATCAAAATGACCACTTTGACACTTTACAAGATCAAAATACAAGTTACTTTTGCCAAGTCCAATAAAAAGAAGAAAAATGCCGGCAATTGAAAGATATTAAAACTAGAAACATGGCAAGTGCCATAGTTCAAATAAAAAGAAACATAAATTTAGTGGTCCTTTCTTCATAAAAATAAATAAAAGAAAGTACTAGCCCCTAGGTCACAATATACTTTTCAAAGAAAGTTGAAAATATTGATGAATCAAAACTCGAAACAAGATGACCATATTGGTCATACCCCAGGGAGTAACCGCAACACATCACCCAAGATCACATGTCCTGAGTGTGTTAGGAAGTGATTTTTAAACTCTTAAGGTTCTTAGATTCTTTATAATCCTTTATTGATTTATGGAATAAATTCTTATACACAAGAGATCGCATTCATTTTTACAAATCATGTTCCATTCTAACCTTCACGTGCTTACTATTTCAAGCAACACTTTTTGATATAATCCACTATCTATTTAGGGTTATTAACATCCTTAATTATATTCAATCTGGTGCTTGCACTAACTCTACCATTCTCTGTCCATTCCTCTTGCACTTTTTTTTTTTTGAACACTTAATTATACGCAATCTATGCTTAATTAGAGATTAAAGCTTAACAAGATGATCCAATGAAACCTTAGGTCTCGATAAAACTCCTAGGCGATAGAATTACAAAAATACTAACATAACAAATATGATAACTCCTATTATCAAGTGGATGGAATAAATTTTATAAGGGCAATAATAATTTTACTCAAAAGTCCCTTCCATTACAGTTGCGTTTAATAGTACATAATTATATCATCTTCTACTAAAGAGGCATTTATATAGTTCCTTGGTTCAATATCAATTATTTAATAAATATCCAGTTTCTTCCATATTGTTAATACATCCCCCCTTAATAACTTAATTTAATATGGCTTCTATTAATTATCTTAATATGCTAAACCTTGATTCAATGTTATGTGGTAGTTCAAGTATCGACACTTTCATGTCTTACACACACGGTTGATAGTTTGGTACAAAATTGATGCTTGTTTACTTAGAAACACTTTGGATTGTATAATGTAATCATATAATCTTACTAGGGACATCATTTGTTTTCTTAGCACCTTATGCTAGCTCCCTATAATTTTACCTCTAACATTCACTTACCTTCATTAGGTAGGAGCTTGTTATCAAATTAATCACACTTAAGGTTAAGAGCCATTTGGGGTGAACTAATTGTCAAGTAAAATCAATAGCACTTGACAACTAATTTCTTCCCACACATTCCATGACATAATTCAAACTTCGTAGAGAGTTGACTTATTCCCTCCTACTTCCCTTATGCAACTTATGATATCAAGGGGGTGTGCACTCGAAAAGTGACCAACACCCACCCTTTTAAATAATATTGGTAAACAAGGAAGTTATCTCGTTCCATATTACTTATTTATATTTACTAACTAGCTATTTCCGGCATATCACAACTTACGATTTCCTTCAATCCACAAAAATAAACACCTTATCATCATAATATTTTGTTACCTAATTATGGTATAACTTAAAGGTGTCCGATAATTACCAATGTCTTAAGACCCATAATTTTCCAGGTTCTCTCTTGGCTAACCACATAATTCGGCTCCTTATCCATCTTCTCATAAAATATTTTATACTACCAACTAATTCTCATTAAAGCTTTGGTATTATATCACTGTTATACTATTATTCCATAAGCCATTTCCATCTGCCTATCACTTCATCCATACTTAATGTTTTCGCATACTTTCACACTTGAGTGTCGCAATTTGCAAAACTTCTTCGATTGTGCCTAGTAGTTAAATTGTGTTACATACTGTCTTGTACCTAGCGACTAACCATGACTGGGTTGCACTTTACTCCTTAGTTTTCTAAATGAATATTAGTTACTTATTCTTAGATTATAAGATCTTAATTCTTTTACACCCCTTGTGCTTCAATTGGGATTTTTGTATGATTCCTAAATCAACTCTACTGTCTCTTCCATTATTTACTTTTTCCAAGATTATCTTCCCATACAGGAACTAGTAGAGGTTTTACTTGCTTATTTCCCCAAGTATATAACCATGCATGAACTTAGGGTTTATTGTGTTCTTTACCCAAAAAATTCATGCCTTCTTTTTCCTCATTTAACTTACCTATAGTATTACTAGGGTTTTCTGATCAGGGAAATTTCCATTCATCATTTTAGTTCTTATCTTCAGGGTTATCCAACTCTAGCTCCACTATATTGCTACAAACATTGTCCAACAAATGCTCTTAATAAGAACTCTAGCATGACCACAATCTTAAGGTACCTAGTCATTAGGATGAGCTTCGCAAGAGTTCCTTTTAATTCTTCCTCATTTATGTCTCCAATGACGACCTTGATCTTTTTAACCATCATAATTTCACATAGCTTAAAACTCAACTTGAATTGTCTCATTCTTATTTGTCTTGTTTACGGTGCCTTCATCTAAGGTCTAATTTATCTCTCTTGATTTGCCATGTCAAGAACATATCTCGATGGATGGCATTCCTTTAGTTACCATCAGAGGTATTTTATTGAAAGATTAACTTCTCATACTTGATTTGATTAGGGCAGTTATTGCATTTCAGGTTCCAATTGAATGGTAACCGCATAAGTACTAAAGAACTAAATTCCGTTAGTAAACACCGAAATTACTTCATATGAATAATTAGTTAAATATTTCACAGCCTTTGGGGTTTTATTTAAGCCATAAATATTATGACTAATAAGTTCAAATTTCAGGGTTTTTAGTGACCCTTGGAACCCCTTGAATTGAGATATGTTGATCTATTGATCCACAAGAATTTTTACTTATGTTTCACTTTGTTATTTTGCAAGTTTTCCACCTACGTGTTATACTTCAAACCATAGTTTGTTTTCAACTAAGTTATGAATGTAGCCCATGTTCACCAGTGTATGAACCTAGGGCTTTGATGCCAAAATGTCATGCCCAAAATTTAGGGCAAGAAAGGGATAAATTTTTTATTTTTTTTTTAAAACATAACTTTAAAATAAAAAACATTAATTCGCCAAATATAAAATGCTACAACATGTTTTGTTTTAAGCATGTTTATAGTTAATTTTTTTCTACTAGCTTGAAGTACGCAAAATTTTTTTTATTTAAATTAAATATGGAATCTTAAAATAAACAACTGCTATTTTAACTTTTCAATTTAGCCCCAAGCATTATTCTAAATCCAAAAATCTAAATTCAATAGACCAGGATACAAGAAATTCTATTTAAATTTAAAATATTGACTTCATTAATATATAATTTGTAAACACCTCAATCAAATTAAATCTAACATAAATAATACTTCATTAGTAATTAAATTCATAAAGAAGTATGATCTGTAAAGTAAATACCTATATTTAGGTTCACCTCCAAGATTAAAAAAAAAATATTTAAAACTAAGGATTTGCTTAATTCTTTAGTTTCCATAACTTTCTAATTTTATTTTCATATATGTGTATATAAATAATTATATTTATATATATAAACACATATATAGAAATATATATATTTAATTAATATAATGATTTCTTTCCAAATTTATAAAATACAAAATCATGCAAACCCTAGTCAGGGATATTGCATTATAAAATACTCTTTACATTTGAATTTTACCATTTTTATATTAATACCCTAGCCCTACCTGGGCTAGGGTTTAATATTATATTTTTTATTTGGGTTTTGTGTGTAGGGTTGAATGGGAATTTCTTAGCGGCAGCCATGGCGGTTGGGCAGAGGTAATGTTCCCCAGTGGGTCACCCCACTGTGGGGGTCGTTGCCCACACAATGGCCTTGGCCGCTATGTGAGTCGCCGCCCGCACAGTGGCCATGGCCCACTAGTGCAGAGCACGGCCCGCACAGGGAGCTGTAGGCCCCTGTGAGAGTCGCGGCCTGCACAGAGGTTGCGGCCTTTATGAGGGACGCGTCCAGCATAGGGTTTGGGTGCCTTGTGTGGCCAAGGCCACGGTTTGCCCCCCCCATTTTTCTTTGCAATTTTTTTTTTGTTTATTATTATTATTATTTTTTATAAAATATATATATATATATACATTTTTATGTGCAAATAAGTATAAATATATTTATATACATATTTATATATAACTATATTTTTATTTTTTATTTTAAAAATAGAATTTATATATTTAAGAGTCCATAGTATTTTG
Source organism: Cryptomeria japonica (assembly GCF_030272615.1). Lineage (NCBI taxonomy): Eukaryota > Viridiplantae > Streptophyta > Pinopsida > Cupressales > Cupressaceae > Cryptomeria > Cryptomeria japonica. Next base: position 798,559,282 of record NC_081411.1, on the reverse strand, counting down.
AAGTTAGGTGAGTATTCGAACAAATTACTGAGGCATTATATTGTTTCCTTTTGATTTATTTCTTTGCATAAATTTCCTAGATGCAAAATATAAATTAGATGGATTATGAAAGATTCTGATTTCAATTACACCAAAAGTAAAGTCATTAAACTGTTTACCATAGATGTTATTTCCTATAAATAAATAATGCCAGAATTTTAAAAATACCTAACTTCAACTATATCAAGGAGTAAATTTAATGAATTTACCAGCAACCTAATAAATATAGATTTTATTTAAATAAAAGTATAATGGGTTAAGAACTTCATTTCCTACAATAATTAAATTGACAAACTTTGCAAAAATCTTTAGCAACTATTTAAATGACAGATTTGGATACTTTATAGCTAAAACATAGATGTACTTTCTGTAATAAAATAAATAATAGAATTAACTAATCCTAAAACAACAACTATATTAATTAAAGAATTTATTAACTTAAACTATAGAGACGATTATAATCATTTTAGATTTTATTTTCTGCATTTAAAATAAAATCACAGATAAAACAAAATAACAGATCTAATTAAAATGCCTTTACATTTCCATGTATAATCCTAAATGCTTTTATATTTCAGCCTTTCAATGCTTGAAAAATCAATTCTATTTCTTTTCAATTTAATAAAAAAATAAATTTAACTCATTTCCTTTCAAGAAATATTAAATACTCTACAAGATTTAACCTCAACTTTAGAACTAGAACTTAGAAATAAACCATTTATCTTTTCTACAAAATAACATGATATTTTTTGCATATATATAACAAATAACATATCCCCAAGTCTTTATTTCTATTTTACAAATAGCCTCTTATTTCAAACAAATGAGGACTTTTTAGAGGGTATTAATTACATTTACAACACATTTTTTTTTCTCAACATCTTCCGCCATAACTACATGCCCTGATATTTCTTCTAACAATCTACAAGTAAATCAAACTATGACCATGGAGTGCTCACCTCCCAGCCTAGGCTAACTAGTAGCCACCCCTGAGCTCAGAGAACCAAGCCTTAGAATGGTAATGAACATGAAAACACAAAAAGACATAATACACACAAACTCAAACACATCCCAACCCAGGCTACACTGCACCACACATTGTGATGTCCTTTTCAAGGGTGGTAGTGGACCAAGTACACTGAGGAGAACTGCAAGTATGGAAAAAAAACATGTAGCCACCTCATGGCAAACCAAATACATCAAGTATAGTAACCCCTTATTCCTTATGCCCCCCAAGGCATTCATGCCTTATTTCCCTCCTTATGACCCCCAATGCATAAACAAGCCATGCAACAAGGGTCACCTAAAATCCCTTGTGATCGCTCTCATAATGAGAGTCTCTCACTCGAGGGCTACCACTTCTACCACCCACAAGATCATCCTCTCTCCCAAGAGTAGGAGGTCTTGATTAATCCCAAAAACACATACAATGTATAAACACAAAATACCAAATAAATTTCCAAGAGAACATGCACAAAAACTAGTATTTTACACAATCATTACTTTCAAACACATGCAATAAGAAATCGTTAGAAGAAAAATACAACCAACCTTAATCTGTGTAAAGGTATGCTAGTTTTGTTGAGGATGAGCAACCCAATCCCACGGTTCTTCCCTTTCTACCCTTAGCAAAATTCTCAATCCAAAAATCTAGGTTATTCTTTTCAAAATTCTTTTGTCTCCAAAAATGGAGAGTGGGTGATTACCCAAAAATTTTCTAATTCTTGCTTAAGAAGCCCATTGTTAGAGTTCTCACAAGTTTTCCAAAAACTAAAAAGGAAGGTAAGGTAAAATGGGAAAGGGAACTCTCATTCAAAAAGGAAGGTTTTCAATTTGGTTCAATTCTTGTAGTTCAATTTTCGCACAACTTAGAAAAGTCACTTTTTAGGGTGTCTAAAAGGTCACATGGGAGTAGAAACTTGCCTAAAATTAGCCCTAACCCTTAGGTATACCTTATGGGCTTTAGGAAATCCTATTAAACTACCCCTAGGTGTCCATTTAACCCTTTTTTAACCCCTCTGAAGTTTATTTTCGGGTCAAACCTATGTTGACCATCCCAAAGATTCTTTACCCAAGGCATTTATGGAATCACATTACATTAATTGAAAAATCTATAGTTAAACAATTCCCACCAAGAGACAAATTTAAAAATTCAAACATAAATCCACACATGTGTCAAGTGACACAAAGAAAATACTTTTACCATTTTATACATGAAATCTTGTCTCTTGTCGATTTTACAAAAATCAATTAAACAACACTTAACACACATGCATTATTTACTATTACGAATAAAATACGACATGAATGGGGTGTTGTCTCTCCAAATAGATAAACCCTGGCTTTACGAACATACATAGGTCTAGGTTTGGTTCTCTGTTATATTTCCATGGTCACATGGATAACATCCTGCGCATCTCAATTTACACATTAGTAGCTTCAAGTAACCTCATATAATATAAATCACAAGAATAATAATACACATCATCACTTGCATACAATTTACATCTGAACAATTTAATACATCTTATATCCAAGCAATTTCACATAAGCAATTCATCCTAATTCTCATAATTTTGATCCACACATAAAACATACATCATGTTTCTACCATCATAGTAAAGTCCTGCAAATTCAATAATGACATTTATCACCGCAAATTCATCCTATTCAAAAAATCATGTAGTGTTCCATATCATAAAGCATATAAATGAAACATCAATATTCATCAATGTTATCCAATCACAGAATCATATAAGTTCTACATCCAAACATAGCTGACATACATTAAATCAAGACTATCCAATCAATGGATCATTAAGGATTTCATAACACATCAAAATGTACACCACAAGGTGTAATAACTCTATAACTTGGTTCAATTACTTTTCTCTCCAATCTATCTATCTAGCACAGTCCATTCTATTAACTTATAAGGAATTTATTAATAGGGTCAAACTTGGTCAACTAAGTTAATCAAAGCTTGGTTTGGGGAAGGCCTTACATCCTGCTCCCCTAGAGTTTGACTTACTCCTGGAAGTTGCATGAGTAGAATTATGAGGTAGGGATGTAACATTTCGCACAATATCAAAGAGTCACTCAAAATCTTATTTTGCCTACTAGCAGGTTAAAATACAAAAATCAACTTATTTTTTTTTGTAATTAACTTACTATCTGCACAATGTTAAATTCTTAGTATTTTTATTACATTTCCCTTAAATCTCAGGTAGGTGTTTACAAAGTTCTGTCTTCCGACAACTTACATTAATGCGCCATACAAACTATATCAATAACACACATCAACTTTCACAATCCAGGTTACACATATTGAATTTCTATGAGTCCTACTTTGCTTAGAATTTGTTTAAAAGCATGTTTATCCTACTATATTCTCGTCCAAGAATGTTACTTAAGAAAAAAAAAATGACATCACACTTATCTACAACGAATCTACTTACTCTACAACTAGGCACCTCATTAGGGTGTTAATAAAATATTTGTTAAACCGTCCTAGGTGCATAATTTATTCCAACTTCCTTAGGTAACAAGGCATAATCAAATTTAGGTTCTTCAAATCCGCCCCTATATAGGGTAGTTTTCTACCACTAGGGATTTCAATGTTTATATTTCTAGGCACCGAGGTTTAAGTTTCATAGGGTACATTATTCGCAATTTCCAAACATTAAGGTACATAAAAATCCCATTCTAAGAGAGTGATGGGAATTATTAATATTTATTTTAGATATCCTCCACGAATATCATCTTCATACACATGCTAAATTTACTAGTCGACAATCATTACTTTCGTAATTCATTAGGTCTAGATCACACTATTGCTATAAATTTTTCTCTCTCAGATTGCCACAATTAATTTAACTTAGGAGGATATTCCTTCCTTTATCTTAATTTGGTAAAATATATTTTATTTTTTTGTTAATTCTTTTTGCCTAATTTCACTCCTTGCGGTATTCTCCCATGACACCCTATCAGTGGTTCAACGAACATGATAGACATTTACACAATTCACATCACTACGGCTAGTTGTATCAACCATCAAAACAACCACTTTGACACTTTACAAGATCAAAATACAAGTTACTTCTGCCAAGTCCAATAAAAAGAAGAAAAATACGGGCAATTGAAAGATATTAAAACTAGAAACATGGAAAGTGCTATAGTTCAAATAAAAAGAAACATAAATTTAGTGGTGGTCTCTTCATAAAAAGAAATAAAAGAAAGTACTAGCCCCTAGGTCACAATATACTTTTCAAAGAAAGTTGAAAATACTGACAAATCAAAACTCGAAACAAGATGACCATATTGGTCATACCCCAGGGAGTAACCGCAACACATCAGCTAAGATCACATGTCCTGAGTGTGTTAGGAAGTGATTGTTAGACTCTTAAGGTTCTTAGATTGTTTATAATCCTTTATTGATTTATGAAATAAATTCTTATACACAAGAGATCGCATTCATTTTTACAAATCATGTTCCATTCTAACCTTCACGTGCTTACTATTTCAAGCAACACTTTCCAATATAATCCACTATCTAGGGTTATTAACATCCTTAATTATATTCAATCTAGTACTTGCACTAACTCTACCATTCTCCATCCATTCCTCTTGCACTTATTTTTTTTTACACTTAATTATATGCAATCTATGCTTAATTAGAGATTAAAGCTTAGCAAGCTGATCCAATGAAACCTTAGGTCTCGATAAAACTCCTAGGTGATAGGATTACAACAAAACTAACATAACATATACGATAACTCCTATTATCAAGTGGATCAAATAAATTTTATAAGGGCAATAATAATTTTACTCAAAAGTCCCTTCCATTACAGTTGCGTTTAATAGTACATAATTAGATCATCTTCTACTAAAGAGGCATTTATATAGTTCCTTGGTTTAATATCAATTATTTAATAAATATCCAGTTTCTTCCATCCTGTTAATACATCCCCCCTTAATAACTTAATTTAATATGGCTTCTATTAATTATCTTAATATGCTAAACCTTAATTCAATGTTACGTGGTAGTTCAAGTATCGACACTTTCATGTCTTACACACACGGTTGATAGTTTGGTACAAAATTGATACTTGTTTACTTAGAAACACTTTGGATTTGAATAATGTAATCATATAATCTTACTAGGGACATCATTTGTTTTCTTAGCACCTTATGTTAGCTCCCTATACTTTTACCTCTAAGATTCACTTGCCTTCATTAGGTAGGAGCTTGTTGTCAAATTACTCACACTTAAGGTTAAGAGCCATTTGGGGTGAACTAATTGTCAAGTAAAATCAATAGTGCTTGACAACTAATTTATTCCCACACATTCCATGACATAATTCAAACCTCGCAGAGAGTTGACTTATTCCCTCCTACTTCCCTTATGCAACTTATGATATCAAGGGGGTGTGCACTCGAAAAGTTACCAACACCCAACCTTTTAAATAATATTGGTAAAAAGAGAAGTTATCTAATTCCATATTACTTATTTATATTTACTAATTAGCCATTTCCGACATATCACAACTTACGATTTCCTTCAATCCACAAAAATAAACACCTTATCATCATAATATTTTGTTACCTAATTATGGTATAACTTAAAGGTGTCTGATAATTACCAATGTCTTAAGACCTATAATTTTCCAAGTTCTCCCTTGGCTAACCACATAATTCGGCTCCTTATCCATGTTCTCATAAAATATTTTATACTACCAACTAATTCTCATTAAAGCTTTGGTATTATATCACTATTATACTATCCTTCCATAAGCCATTTCCATCCGCCTGTTGCTTCATCCATACTTAATGTTTTCACATACTTTCACACTTGAGTGTCGCAATTTGCAAAACTTCTTCGATTGTGCCTGGTAGTTAAATTGTGTTACATATTGTCTTGTACCTAGCGACTAACCGTGACTGGGTTGCACTTTCCTCCTTAGTTTTCTAAATGAATATTAGTTACTTATTCCTAGATTATAAGATCTTAATTCTTTTACACCCCTTGTGCTTCAATGGAGATTTTTGTATGATTCCTAAATCAACTCTACTCTCTCTTCCATTTTTTAACTTTTTCCAAGATTATCTTCCCATACAAGAACTAGTTGAGGTTTTACTTGCTTGTTTCCCCAATTATATAACCATGGATGAACTTAGGGTTTATTGTGTTCTTTACCCAAAAAGTTCATGCCTTCTTTTTCCTTATTTAACTTACCTATAGTATTACTAGGGTTTTTTGATCAAGGAAATTTCCATTGATCATTTTAGTTCTTATCTTAAGGGTTATCCGACTCTGGCTCCACTATATTGCTACCAACATTGTCCAACAAATGCTCTTAATAAGAACTCTAGCATGACCACAATCTTAAGGTACCTAGTCATTAGGCTGAGCTTCGTGAGAGTTCCTTTTAATTCTTCCTCATTTATGTCTCCAATGACGGCCTTGATCTTTTTAACCATCATAATTTCACATAGCTTAAAACTCAACTTGAACTGTCTCATTCTTATTTCTCTTTTTTATGGTGCCTTCATTTAAGTTCTAATTTATCTCGCTTGATTTGCCATGTCAAGAACATATCTCGATGGATGGCATTCCTTTAGTTACCATCAGAGGTATTTTATTGAAAGATTAACTCCTCATACTTGATTTCATTAGGGAAGTTATTGTGTTTTAGGTTCCAATTGAATGGTAACCCCATAAGTAATGAAGAACTAAATTCCATTAGTAAACACCGAAATTACTTCATATGAATAATTAGTTGAATATTTCACAGCCTTTAGGGTTTTATTTAAGCCATAAATATTATGACTAATAAGTTCAAATTTTAGGGTTTTTAGTGACCCTTGGAACCCCTTGAATTGATATATATTGATCTATTGATCCACAAGAATTTTTACTTATGTTTCACTTTGTTATTTCACAAGTTTTCCACCTAGGTGTTATACTTCAAACCATAGTTTGTTTTGAACTAAGTTATGAATGTATCCCATGTTCACCAGTGTATGAACCTAGAGCTCTGATACCAAAATGTCATGCCCAAAATTTAGGGCAAGAAAGGGATAAAATTTTTTTTTTTTTTTTTAATACATAACTTTTTTTAAAAAAACATTAATTTGACAAATATAAAATGCTACATGTTTTGTCTTAACTATGTTTATAGTTAATTTTTTTCTACTAGCTTGAAGTACGCAAATTTTTTATTTATTTAAATTAAATATAGAATCTTAAAATAAATAAATGCTATTTTAACTTATCAATTTAGCCTCAAGGATTATTCTAAATCCAAAAATCTAAATTCGATAGACCAAAATACTAGAAATTCAATTTAAATTTAAAATACTGACTCCATTAACATATAATTTGTAAACGCCTCAATCAAATTAAATCTAACATAAATAATACTTCATTAGTATTTAAATTCATAAAGAAGTATGATCTGTAAAGTAAATACCTATATTTAGGTTCACCTCCAAGATAAAAAAAAAATATTTAAAACTAAGGATTTGCTTAATTCTTTAATTTCCATAACTTTCTAATTTTATTTTCATATATAAGTATATAAATAATTATATTTATATATATAAACACATATATAGAAATATGTATATTTAATTAATATAATGATTTCTTTCCAAATTTATAAAGGACAAAATCACGCAAACCCTAGCCAGGGATATTGCATTATAAAATACTCTTTACATTTGAATTTTACCATTTTTATATTAATACGCTAGCCCTACCCGGGCTAGGGTTTAATATTATATTTTTGATTTGGGTTTTGTGTGCAGGGCCAAATGGGAATTTCGTGGCAGTGACCATGGCGGTTGGGCAGAGGCAATGTTCCCCAGTGGGTCGCCCCACCGTGGGGGGTCGCGGCCCACATAGTGTCCTTGGCCGCTGTGTGAGTCGCGGCCCGCACAATGGCCACGGCTCACTGGTGCGGAGCACGACCGCTCAGGGAGCTGTAGGCCCCTGTGAGAGTCGCGGCCTGCACAGAGGTTGCGCACATAGGGTCTGCTTGCCCTGCGCGGTCGAGGCCCCGATTTGCCCCCTCATTTCTTTTTGTGATTTTTTTAATTTATTATTATGATTTTTTTTAATAAAATATATATATATATATATATTTGCAAATATATATATATATACAAATATATATATATATATATATATATACAAATATATATATATATATACAAATATATATATATATATATACAAATATATATATATATATATATATATTTACAAATATATATATATATATACATTTTTATGTGCAAATAAGTACAAATATATTTATATATAACTATATTTTTTATTTAAAAAAAAAAAACAGAATTTATATATTTCAGAGTCCATAGTATTTTGAAGTTAGGTGAGTATTCGAACAAATTACTGAGGCATTATATTGTTTCATTTTTTATTTATTTCTTTGCATAAATTTCCTAGATGCAAAATATAAATTAGATGGATTATGAAAGATTTTGATATCAATTACAGCAAAAGTAAAGTCATTAAACTGTTTACTGTAGATGTTATTTCCTGTAAATAAATAATGCCAAAATTTTAAAAATACCTAACTTCAACTATATCAAGGACTAAATTTAATGAATTTACCAGCAACCTAATAAATATAGATTTTATTTAAATAAAACTATAATACGTTAAGATCTTCATTTCCTCCAATAATTAAATTGACAGACTTTGCAAAAATCTTCAACAACTATTTAAATGACAAATTTGGATACTTTATAGCTAAAACATAGATGTACTTTCTGTAATAAAAATAAATAACAGAATTAACTAATCCTAAAACAAAAACTATATTAAATAACGTATTTATTAACTTAAACTATAGAGATGATTATGATCATTTTAGATTTTATTTTCTGCATTTAAAATAAAATCACCTATAAAATAAAATCATAGATCTAATTAAAATGCTTTTACATTTTCATGTATAATTCTAAATGCTTTTATATTTCAGCCTTTGCATGCATGCAAAATCAATTCTATTTCTTTTCAATTAAATAAAAGAATAAATTTAACTCATTTCCTTTCAAGAAATATTAAATACTCTACAAGATTTAACCTCAACTTTAGGACTAGAACTTAGAAATAAACCATTTATCTTTTCTGCAAAATAACATGATATTTTCTGCATATATATAACAAATAACATATCCCCAAGTCTTTATTTCTATTTTACAAATAGCCTCTTATTTCAAACAAATGAGGACTTTTCAAAGGGTATTAATTACATTTACAACACATTTTTTTTTCTCAACATCTTCCGCCATAACTGCATGCCCTAATATTTCTTCTAAAAATCTGCAAATAAATCAAACTATGACCATGGAGTGCTCACCTCCCAGCCTAGGCTAACTGGTAGCCACCCCCGAGCTCGGAGAACCAAGCCCTAGATGGGTAACGAACATGCAACCATAAAAAGATAGAATACACACAAACTCAAACACATCCCAACCCAGGCTACACTGCACCACACATTGTGATGTCCTTTTCAAGGGTGGTAGTGAACCAAGTACCCTAAGGAGAACTGCAAGTATGGAAAAAAAAAATGTAGCCACCTCATGGCAAACCAAATACATCAAGTATAGCAACCCCTTATTCCTTATGCCCCCCAAGGCATTCATGCCTTATTTCCCTCCTTATGACCCCCAATGCATAAACAAGCCATGTAGGAAGGGTCACATAAAATCCTTTGTGATCACTCTCATAATGAGAGTCTCTCACTTGAGGGTTGTCACTTCTACCACCCACAAGATCATCCTCTCTCCCAAGAGTAGGAGGTCTTGATTACTACCAAAAACACATACAATGTATAAACACAAAATACCAAATAAATTTCCAAGAGAACATGCATGGAAACTAGTCTTTTACACAATCATTACTTTCAAACACATTCAATAAGAAATTATTATAAGAAAAATACAACCTACCTTAATCTGCCCAAAGGTATGCTAGTCTTGTTGAGGATGAGCAGCCTAATCTGCCCAAAGGTATGCTAGTTTTGTTGAGGATGAGTAGCCCAATCCCATGGTTCTTCCGTTTCTACCCTTAGCAAAATTCTCAATCCAAAAATCTAGCTTATTCTTTTCAAAATTCTTTTGTCTCCAAAAATGGAGAGTGGGTGATTACCCACAAATTTTCTAATTCTTGCTTAAGAAGCCCATTGTGAGAGTTCTCACAAGTTTTCCAAAAACTAAAAAAGGAAGGTAAGGTAAAATGGGAAAGGGAACTCTCATTCAAAAAGGAAGGTTTTCAACTTGGTTCAAGTCTTCTAGTTCAATTTTCGCACAACTTAGAAAAGTCACTTTTTAGGGTGTCTAAAAGGTCACATGGGAGTAGAAACTTGCCTAAAATTAGCCCTAACCCTTAGGTATACCTTATGGGCTTTAGGAAACCCTATTAAACTACCCCTAGGTGTCCATTTAACCCTTTTTTAACCCCTCTGAAGTTTATTTTCGGGTCAAACCTATGTTGACCATCCCAAAGATTCTTTACCCAAGGCATTTATGGAATCACATTACATTAATTGAAAAAGCTATAGTTAAACAATTCCCACCAAGAGACAAATTTAAAAATTCAAACATAAATCCACACATGTGTCAAGTGACACAAAGAAAATACTTTTACAATTTTATACATAAAATCGTGTCTCTTGTGGATTTTACAAAAATCAATTAAATAACACTTAACACACATGTATTATTTACTATTACGAATAAAATATGACATGAATGGGGTGTTTTCACTCCAAATAGACAAACCTTGGCTTTACGAACATACATAGGTCTAGGTTTGGTTCTCCATAATATTTCCATGGTCACATGGATAACTTCCTGCGCATCTCAATTTACACATTAGTAGCTTCAAATAACCTCATATAATATAAATCACAAGAATAATAATACACATCATCACTTGCATAGAAATTACATCTGAACAATTTAATACATCTTATATCCAAGCAATTTCACATAAGCAATTCATCCTAATTCTCATAATTTTGATCCACACATAAAACATACATCATGTTTCTATTATCATAGTAAAGTCTTGCAAATTCAATAATGATATTTATCACCACAAATTCATCCTATCCAAAAAATCATGTAGTGTTCCATATCATAAAGCATATAAATGAAACATCAACATTCATCAATGTTATCCAATCATGGAATCATATAATTTCTACATCTAGACATAGCTGACATACGTTAAATCAAGATTATCCAATCAATGGATCTTTTAGGATTTCATAACACATCAAAATGTACACCACAAGGTGCAATAACTCTATAACTTGGTTCAATTACTTTTCTCACCAATCTATCTGTCTAACACAGTCCATTCTATTAACTTATAAAGAATTTATTAATAGGGTCAAACATGGTCAACTAAGTTAATCAAAGCTTGGTTTAGGGAAGGCCTTACACAAATGAAAGAAAATATAAAGCTAAGAAGTCAAATTAGGACTGTTACGGTGGATGTTCCCTGTGTTTTGTTGACCAACAGGTTTGGGAATTTGTTGGAAGTCCTTACAAAATTTTGGATCAAATGTTAGAAGACTCAGGATATTTTATCTTCTTATTAAGGAATTTTGAAGAGGCTGAAGGCATTTGTGAAAGAGAAGAGTGCCAAAGAAAAAATTGCTGAGAAGATCTAGAGAAGATTGAATAAGCATAAGGCATACGATGTGGACATCAAGCATGAGTTTATTGGTTGTATGGACATTATCAGATATGGCATACAAGTTGTTGTGGATGAAGTAGAAGAGTGAAAGGATAAAGGGGTCTGGGTTGTAGAATGCCAGAATGTGCTCAACACATCCCTAAATGTTTCTTGGGCAAATGTTTTGGAAATAAAGGAGACAAGCGATCAAATGGAGAGAATGGTTACCATGGAGATTGCTATCAGAGACAATGTATTCAATACCAGCACACACCAAGATAACAAGTATTTGGACCATATTCGGAAATGTAACACATTATTGGGTAACCAGGATTAATTGCTTAGTTTTTAATTTTGTTTTATGTATATAGCAGTTAGGCAGTTGGGTATTAGATCTTAGTTAAGTTTAGATTAACAAGATGAAAGGGTGTGTCCTTTCACTTGAATCCTTTGGCTCACATACATATAGTGAGTGATTTTTGTAAAAAAATAGATAGAAAGAATCATGTTGCTGGCTGGGCTACAAGTATTATGTTCTAGAAAAGTCTAATAGGAATGAAAGGTTCATTTTGTACAGATTAATTATATTGGATTATTTCATAAGTGTAGCTTTTGTATACACTCTTATTTCAGAAGTTAAATATACAAGATTTCATGTCTTTATATTCGGATCGTTATGTATAATTTTGTGTATAATGAAACCATATGTCCTCTTTATAAATCTTTCTAGATTTGCTATGATGTGCCATCACATGATGTGGTACCGAATGTTGGGTTTATATTATTCATACAAAACATAACGAAACCTTCACAGTGATGATTTTATAGTTGTCTCTTGAATTGATATCGGTTATTGTCCACAAATTTATTCATTTAAGCTCTCATATAAATGCACTGGTTTGTTATTATTCCTTACTAAGTAGGTTTGTATGCATCAGGTCCTTATCGAAGAAACAAGTCTTTTATTACCATTTCTCTTATCATAACTACTTAAGGCCACAATAGTATTATTTTACACAATACAATCATTAACATTTATTTTATCATTTGTAAAAGCATTAAATAAAAAGCACTTCTATTAGCATAATTGTAGAAAAACCATTTGCCATCTCTGCAATTGATAATCCCCATAGTTTAAATTCACTTAAAATAATCTTTTTTTTGTGCTTGAGAGTGTAAGGTACACCCACCTGGGTTTAGTGGAGCCTAAAGTTCATAGGAATTTGGTCTTCGACCATTCCTATTCATTGGCCAAAGCTGATTGGGTTAGCTGAGGATAAGGAAAGTCTTTGGTTTCCCAATCTATGGTTTTGGACACTAATAGATTGGCGACTCTACTGGGGAGTTGTATTAAGAAGTATTCAAAGTCTTTGGTGGTTTGTTTCAGAGTATACTGGAGGAAAGAACCCAGTATATTAGTAAAAGATATTGTTCCTCTTAGGAGGTGGCGACTCTACATTTAATACATGAATAATAGTTGGTATTTTGAGAAAGTAAGAGAAACCCCTAGGCATTTATCAATAAAATTGATGCAGGGGAGGAGGTCTCTGAATAAGGAGCAAGATAATCTTTTTAAGTTGACTCCAAAGAAAAGGTACAAAGGACAGAAAACAACACCAAGTATGGCATTTGGGGGTCATAAAAATTTTCCTATCATACAAGATGGCTCTTGATCTGGTGATAAGTTAGAAAATGTAGAGGAAAATCCTTTCTATGCCTTAAATGCAAAAGATAATAATGGTGGCCATGATGAAACCTTGATTACTGAGGAATAGTAGGAAAATAAATGGGATGAAATCATACTTAAAATGCCTGACCTAAATTGAGATGAATCCAAAATGGAAAAGGCTCTTAGGGGACAACCAGATTGGATATTACAAAAACTAGGGTTACAAAGAGATACGATTCAAAGCCCTAGATCAGAAGGGATAGAAAACAAAAGTAAAGGTGAGGAAGGTAGGCCAAAAACACCTAAATATAGTCACCCTCATATGAGAAGAATAGAGAAACCTTTTGTAACCTTTGATAACCCATTATTAAATGAAAGTAGAAGATGTAGGGATGTTCATAAGGATCAAACTGAAGAAAGGCATAGAAACAGTCAAGGTAATGGAAGAAGAAATGGAAATGGGAAAAATGATGGAAGCTCAAATAACACAAATAGGGGTAATGTTATAAATAATAATAGAGGAAGTAATAGGTATGGCAACAACCAAAGAAATGGAAATAATGGAAATAACAATGGCAATTATGGAAATGGTAATGGTGGAGGTAGAAACAACAATAATGGCAATGGAGGTGATAATGGCAATAATAGTGGTGGTGGAAACAATGGGAATAATGGTAATTATGTTAGAAATGGTGGATTCAGCAGAGGAAATATTAACAATCAAAATAACAATCAGGGTGGTAGACAGCCTATGATCATTGAAAGATATAGACAATTAGATTTCACTAGCATTGTGGGTTATCCAAACCAGATCACTAATGATTTGAGATCAGCTATCCCTAAATTCTCAGGAAATAGAATTGATTCAGCAGAGCAACATGTAGTTAATATAAAAAATATCATTGAAGAATTTGAGGTTCCTCGTGAGGATGTATTTATGAAGTTGTTTTTCAATCTTTGATAGAAGATGTAGGAGAATGGTATAGACGCCTTCCTGATGGATGCATTGGCAGCCAGAAAGAATTTGTAACATTGTTCTTGGAAGAGTTTGGAGATCACAATGATCCTTCATTTGCATCCCATGAATTGACAAGTATAAAGAAGAATCAAAATGAATCAGTAACTAGGTTTAATAAAAGATTTAATAAAGTATTAAATAGAATACCCAGAGATGTCAGACTTGTTGATTCATTTTTTATTAACTCTTATTTGAGTGCTTTTGATAGAAAAACCCATTATGAGATATTGTCTCATAGAGCTTATACTTTATAGCAAGCATTCAAAACAACTGCTACCATTGAGAATAATAGGAAAGTTGCTGGGCAGGTGGCCAAGAGAGATGATCCGAAGTTGTACAATACCAGGGTTCCCAAGAAAGATGAGCTTACTCAAATCATGGATATACTTAAGGACCTAAAGGGTAAGAAAAATCCTAATGAAAAGCCACCATATAGAAACAATAAACAAATGAACTACAATAGACCGAGACTGCATGATATGCCATATAACACAAACTGGAAGGATGGGAAGCCATTGAAGCCTAATGTAAGCAAAGAAACCCTTGATCCACTGAAAAAGGCCACAAATTTTGTGGATGAATATCCATGGTATGATGTTTGTAAATTACCTCATGTTGGTGAACAGTGTATGATTTCCCAAGGTTTGGTAGAGGATGAAAATTATAATGAGGATTATGAACCTACTATAAATGTTCTTTCATCTGATCCATATTGGAGAAAGGATGAGGATTCATCTAAAGGGGAGCATTTTTCTGATGTCCAGCAAATGAGAGAAAACCAGTATTACAGTATGCAACAGGTTTTTTCAGATGATGATGGTGAAGATGTTCCATTTTTGAGAAGATTGTTCCAGGATGATACAATGCCTTCACTAAGGAAATTAACTGAGGAAGAAAAGAAAGCCTTCACTATTGCAGCAGCAGAACAAGTTAAGAGCAATTATCAACTAAGAAATAGGAATGTAAGTAGTGAGAAGGGTAAGCCAACAAGTATGTTTGCCAAAATTAAAAAACCAAAGGGGAACAAAGACATCACTTTCAAAAGCAAAGATGTAAACGTGAAGAAGGAAAAGGAAGCAGTACTAGGACAAAACAAGAAAGAAGAGATACCAAAACTAATCAAGCATGTAGAAAAGAATCAAATAAGTAAACCTATTTAAGTGGTAATTTGTTTATGTCCCAAGCATTGTCTCAAGTGAAGATATCTATGACCTTGCTAGAGGTAATACAGAAATGAGACGTTGAAAATTATATCCAATGTTGGAGAAGTAAGTAGGGAAGGTCCTAGATCAAAAGAGGATCCTCCTATAGTATATCTTGGCATGTCAATTACCAAAAATCTCACACAGGTAGATCCCTTTTATCTAACACTGTTGATAAACAGATAATTGCTAAAGAATTGCATGATAGATTCAAGAGCAATAGTAAATATCATGCCAGAGGATGTAATGAAATAATTAGGAATGCATGTTGATACTCCTTATGGTAAACATTATGCCATGGACAACAAGTCATTCCATGTAGTAGGAATTATGAAGGATGTTGAGTTCATATTCTCAGCCTTCCTAGACACCACATATAAGACGGACATCACAGTTGTACAAGTGCTTGTAAATTATGGGATGTTGTTGTCCAGATAGTGGTCTAACTTGGTGGGTGGACATGTCCATCTTGACTTGTCATATGCCACTATCCGAGTGAAAGGGACAAAGGTGAGAATAAACAGAGAACCAAGGTCTCCCTACCTCATAGAAGAAGTTGATCTTGATGAAACGACTTGCTTTTGCCACACAGATATGGACAAATTTCAGGTAAGTGTTTCTAAACCTATTGAAAATGATAAAATTATAGAAACTGTTAAACAAAATCAAAATTTAATTTGGAAATTGTATTTTGATGGTGCCTGTAGTAAAGATGGAAATGGAGCAGGAGTTGTACTTATTTCACCTAATGGAAAATCTTGTAAATACTCTTTCTTGTTAGCTTTTTAGTGTACTAATAATATTTCCAAATATGAGGCTCTTTTTTTAGGACTTAAAATAGCGATTAAAAATGGCATTAAGTTACTAATAGTTTATGTTGATTCAGAATTAGTTGTGTCACAAGTTAGAGGCCAATTTTCTACAAAAAATGTAAAATTAAGAAGCTACAAGAATGAGGTTTGGGATTACATTGAACTTTTTGATGCTTTCTCCTTAAATTGGACTGAAAGGGCAAATAACATTTTGGCAGACTTCATGGCTAACTTGGCAATTAAACTTAATGATATCCCTTTTGATGATATTGCCCAAGTAGAAATTAAGACCAGGCCATCAGTTCCTGACAATATAAAGAGTTGGCAAGTATTTGATGATGATAGGGATTTGCTAAATTTTTTGTTTTGTGAGGATCAATATGAGCACCAGCGGATTGATTGGAATGGACTTGTGGAGGACCAAAATGGTAAGGAGACTATTCTTGGGTAGGAAGTGTTGCAGCTGAAAACAAATAAAATCCCAAAGGGATTGGTAGATCTGGAAAGGATGTTTGATGATAAAGACATGGCAAATTTTAGACCTAATGTAGGGGGGTGTGAAGATGTTGAAAAAATAAACTTGGGAAGTGAAAGAAATCCAAGAGAAGTATATATTGGAAAAAGGCTCACACAAAAAATCAGGACAGTATTGGTTAATCTGCTAAGAAAGTACATGCATGTCTTCGCTTGGTCGTATGATGACCTTAAAGAATATAGGGAAGACTTGTTCCAGCATGAGATACCCTTGAAGCCTGATGCAAAGCCTTTCAAATAGAAGCAAAGGCCAATAAATCCTACTTTGGCTCCCAAGATGAAAGAAGAACCGATGAAAATGAGAAATGTTGGTATTATTGAGCCCATAAGGCATTCAACATGGGTGTCCAATTCAGTCCCAATGAGAAAAAAGAATGGTGATATCATATTATGTGTGGACTTTAGGAATCTGAATGTTTCATCTTTAAAAGATAATTATGCTTTACCTAACATGGAGGCTCTTTTGTAGAAAGTCACTGGAAATGAATTATTATCTATGATGGATGGTTTCTTAAGGTATAATCAAGTCAAAGTTAGGGAAGTAGAAAAAGTTCAAAACTGCTTTCACTACACCTTGGGGCACCTATGTCTATGCTAGGATGCCTTTTGGACTGACAAATGCAGGGGCCACATTCCAAAGAGCTATGTATGTAGCCTTTGAGGGGCTGATTGATTACATTTTGGTAGTTTACCAGGATGATATGACCGCTTATTCTAAAATGGCAGAAGACCATTGTAATGACCTAGATTTTTTTTTAATTGGAGCATTAGAATATGGCATATCTTTAAATCCCAAAAAGTGTCATTTTGGAGTTATTGAAGGGAAATTGTTAGGTCATATTGTTTCAAAAGATGGTGTGAGAATTGGTCCAAAAAGGATTAAAGCTATTCATAAGATTCAAATCCCTAAAACAGTTAAAGCAATTCAATCTTTTTTCGGCCAAATTAACTTTGTAAGAAGGTTTGTGTCAAACTTCTCTGAAATTGTAAAACCTATTCCTAAAATGTTGAAAAAGGGTGCTGAAATAAAGTGGACTAATGAAGCCCTTGAAGCTTTAATAAATATCAAAAGCGCCATCAAAGAAGCCCCTATATTAAAGTCCCCTGATTTCTCCAAACCTTTCAAGGTGTTTTCATTTGCTTCATTCCATACTATTATCGTTGTCATGTTACAAAAGAATGATGAGGGTCATGAACAACCAGTAGCATTCTTTAGCAAAACATTGCAAGCATCTTAGTTGAACTATGATCTAAATAAAAAATAGGCTTATGCTCTTGTAAAAGTTGTAAAGGCTTTCAGACCATACATGGCTAGTGCCACTATTATTGCATATGTACCAAATGTTGTTGTCAAGGACATCTTTAGAAAATCAGAGACTACTAGAAGGAGATGTAGATGGATAAACCATATCCAAGAATTCAATATTGATATACAGATCACAAAGTTGGTAAGGGGTCAGGGTTTAGCAAAATTGATGGTAGAATCCAATCTTGAAGCAGCACATGTGAATCAAATAGAGTTGGAAGATGCACAAATAAGTATTGAGAGATGCCCTTGGTATACAAATATTGTTTATTACTTAAAATACATGAAGTCTCCTAATAGCTAAAATAATAGTCAGAAAAGAACTTTAAAGCTCCAAACATCTAGGTATGTATTACTTAATGGAGATTTTTACTGGAAAAATAGAGATGGTGTTCTCTTATTGTGCCTAGATGAGTGTCAAGCACCTGTTGTTTTAAAAGGCTTTCATGAAGGTGTATGTGGAGTCCACTTCTTAGCCAGGACCACTCTCATAAAATTCTTAATGTCGGTTATTATTGGCCCCAAGTTTTTAAGGATTTTTATGCTTATATCAGAAACTGTGAAGCTTGTCAAAAGTTTTCAGGGAAGCTCAAGTATAATGGAGCCATTCCCCTCAGACCCATGCATACAGAGGAACCATTCCAGATGTACGGTATTGACTTCATAGGGGAAATAGCTAACAAATCTAGTGGTGGGCATAGATGGATTTTGGTGGCTACTGATTATTTTACTAAGTGGGTTGAA
Organism: Cryptomeria japonica; assembly: GCF_030272615.1. Classification (NCBI taxonomy): domain Eukaryota; kingdom Viridiplantae; phylum Streptophyta; class Pinopsida; order Cupressales; family Cupressaceae; genus Cryptomeria; species Cryptomeria japonica. Next base: position 798,540,242 of record NC_081411.1, on the reverse strand, counting down.
GCCATTCCCACAAGACAGGCCACAAGCAAAGTGGTGACAAATTTTCTCCTGGAAAACATTATGACTAGATTTGGAGTACCTTGGAAGATTGTAGTAGACAATGGGATGTGTTTCAGATCCAAGGAGTTCTCTAATTTCTGTGAAAATTATGGCATTACTTTGTCATATTCATCACCTTACCAACCCCAAGGAAATGGACAAGCAGAATCAAGTAATAAGAACTTATTGAATATTATTAAAAGGATGTTGGGTGAAAATAAAAAGGCTTGGAATTCAAAGTTGACCTTAGTAGTATGGGCTGACAGAGTGATAGTCAAGAAGGCCATGGGATTTTCTCCATATGAGCTTGTATATGACAAAGAAGCAAAATTACCCTAGAATAATTTACTTCTAGTGTATAAATTTGTTACAGAAGAGTATTCAGAAGAAGTAAACTTCATGGGGGACAGGTTGATGGCATTAGCTGAGTTGGATGAGTGTAGAAGAGAGGCTCAGGAAAGAAACATTCAAAGGAAATAGATGGTTAAGACTTTACATGATAAAAGGGCTTGTGATAGAACATTTGAAGAAGGAGAATGGGTATTTAAATGGAATGCCAAAGACCAAGACAAAGGAAAACATGGAAAATTTGATGCACTTTGGCTAGGACCCTATATCATCTTTGAAAAAAGTGAAGAGAATTCATATTACTTGCAGGATACTGATGATGAAGTATTGGAATTTCCATTTCATGCTCAATACCTCAAGCATTTCTTCTTTTGATAATTTGGGAGTATTTCTTGTACCATAGTAATATAGTTTTTCTTTTGTTTCTTGTCATGTATTTTAAATTTTCTATTTTTGGTCTGCTTTCCAGAGATAGCTGAGATCTTGTTGTGTCCCTAAAAAGAACATACATCCCCAAAAAGAGCCACTATTAGCACATATTTTAACAAAATATTTTTATGCTATATATGGATGCTTTTGCTTATGACTCCATAATAGGAGCATTTATTGCTAGGTGGTATGTGTAGGTGACATGATTGAATTATCTCCATAAAAGGGCATCATTTGGGCATATTCGAGGGAAGTGTTGAGTGAAATGGCATTTTGGTAATCCACAGCTTCACAATTGGTCTCATTGCAAAAGCATTTTTGGAAGATCAACATAGAGAAGGGTTGTGAGCATGTTCAGAGAGGTAAATAGTGTGGGAGAAAACATTTCAGTATGAGTGTCAAAGTTGCATCCATAAAGAGGGCCTTCTTTTGCAAAAATTGCAAAATTTTTCTTATCAGCATAAGTCATCCCGATGAGATAGCCTAGGAAGGAAGGAGTATTTTAATCAGAGTGACTCATGCCGATGGTATTTCCTACAAAGTGAGCAGCGGGAAAATGTGTGACTAAGAAGAAATCCATCGGGGTAGGTTACGATGATGAAGTCTGAGCCATCGGAGTAACACACACTATCGGCAACGAGGAAAAAATGTCATCCCAATGCCCGATGAGGTTATAGGTGGAACTCTTGCCAATAACTGACAAGGTGATCTATTCATAGTGGTACATCAGGAGGTCCAAATCTACATTACCCTGATACCTAATGGACCGAGTGGAGAAGGCGGTCTTATCAGAGAGACTCTCTTCGATAAAGTGATACCAAGAAGGAAAAGAAGTAGGACCCATCGGGATAGTATGCATTGTTGGGGGGAGGCATTTTGGGTCATCCCGATGCCTGATGAGGAAGATGAGCTTGACATAAGTCAAGTTGACTACTTCGAAAGAGACTACACCGATAGATCAAAACAACTTGATAAGAAGAGTAAGGTGCAAAAGATTCATTGAGATAGCTTCCACTACCGGGGAAACATCCTAAGAATTGTGTCAATGCTCGATGGGTAGAATTCCACAGAGGGTGGACCTATCGGTGATACTATAACTATTGGAGGTAAGGAAAATATGCTACTCCGATGGCCAATGAAGTAATCGGTGAAAGTTATGTCGATCAAAGAAAAAGTTAGATGTCATGGGCCTGGCAGATGCATTATAAAGTAATTTCATTTCGAAGGCCGATGGAGCGACTAGAGAAATAATAAAAAGGAGTTTTCATTTGAGAGACATACCCCAATGTAACATAAAGAAATGATGACTAATAAAAGTGAAAGATGGATCTATCAGGATAAGTCAAACCTTGAGAGAAAAAGTGAAATGGCTAGAGCATAATCAGATGGATTGATCAGAATCACCTATACTGATTAGAAATATAAATAGGTAATTGAAGGAACATATGGCACCAAATAATTGAATTATCGGGAGGGGTTATGTCGATTAGTTGTTAGAATGTCTGATATGACAACCATTATTTAATGCTCACGATAAGGAGGATTTTATCCACATGAAGAAAAAATGATGAGTTTTGTTATCATTACAGATCCTAGCCGTTGCATATCCAGCATAAAGAAAGAGTTCTTATACTAGAAATTTTTCATAGTCCCTTTAGCCATTAGCATTCAAGTTACAGATGAGAAGAGCGGGTAATTAAGAATTCAATAACTTAGTCATGGAGGCATTTGGTTCACAAGGAAAGAGAAAAGTCATAGAGATTTTAGATACACAGTCAACTAAATAAAAAAAGGCAAAGTCCGTGGAAGGTACACAGAAGCAAAAATTGAAAGAGGATATGATTGACCAAATGGAGTCATCTGGTGCAAAGTCGAGGAGGTCTAAAACAAACCTGCTACCCAAGGATCAGTTGGAAGATAAGTACAAAGGGGTGGGCAATGTATAGACAACTATAAGGGGCCACGAACTATCATTACCTCAAGAGGAATAAGGCGATACCATTGTCCAACCCTTGGATGACCAATTTAGGCAAATTGGTAGTACCAAATGTTTTTCAGAATCTCAGATTGCTAGAATTGCTCACAAGGAAATACAGCAAAGAGAAAAAGTACATTCAATTACCGAATGGGGATCCATTAATCTGCATATCTGCTAGGTCTATACAGGAGTTTTTTGGCATGACATATGAGCCTTTCATACACCACCCACACAGTGTGGAATTTGGAAATTCACAAAATGGAGAAGGGATGACTCATGGAGTAGGATGGTCCCCCTTTTGAGATCACCCTATTTAGGCAATACTTGCATTACACATATTGGGCATGTGGCCAGGTTTACGGGGAACAAGTTCCTTATTTTACAAGAATAGGGCCATTGGTGTTGGCTGGGGACATCGAAATGCATGAATCGAGGCCATTTGATTATGCAACCTACTTGGTAGAGAAGTTGCATGAAGGGTTTTTGAGTCTGCAAACAAAGCCTAACCCTACTTTCAATTTTTAATCATTTCTAATGCATATAGTCTTCTTTTATGGTCAGATGAAGGGTTTGTGGCCCAAAGAGTTAAGGGTAACCCCTAGAGACAAAGAGGGACAGGAGCAACTAGTCCAACTATGGGTATCCCTATGGGACTCAATGTTCGATAAATCTGACTATGTGTTATTTGAAGAATACTTCATCAATCCCTTGTACAATTTGTTTGTGATAGAATGTGAGGGGTCTATCTCGCAGGAGATTAAAAGATTTTTGAGACCCTATTATTTTGGAGACACTAGGGTCAATCATAATTGGGGTGATTGGTTTGTATGCTATAATTTCACTTTTTTCAGAGTGTATGGTTTTGAAGGTTTTCCATTCATGCTGCCTACATTAGTGCTTGACAAAATTGCATATCTAGAGTTTGTTAGGCAATGTAGCATGTCAAATGAAAAGCATTTAAGTGGTGCACACAAGCAGGTGTTCATGACTATCACTTTACATTTCAGAGATTTCACCATTGTGTCTACCAAGCCATATGAAATGATTAAAAGAAGCTAGTAGAGGAGTATAATCTATATGGACACCAGGCTCGGAAGAACTGTGATCCAGAAGGATATATTAACCACTGCAGGAAGAGGTAGAACCTAGGAGAATATTTGAACATACCCATGGAGGCAAAGGATTTATTTAGGAACAAGGAGCGGGGTGAGGCTGATGCATTCTAAGAGGATTTGAACAAAAAATTGGAAGAGCAGAAGCAGAGGATTCATGAACTGAAAGAAGAAGGAAACTCTGAGAGTGATTCTGATGAGAATGTAGTTTTGTCTACTCTCCATGCACCTGAACTAGGAGAAATTGCAAAGAGCCAGGATCAGGCTATGGTGAAACTCAATGCCAACACAGATGTAAGGATGGAGGAACATGTAGCATTTGTGGCAAATGAAATTTTTGTACAGTCCAAGGAGTTTAAGTCCTTGTACCACTACAAAGGAAAAAGATTGAGGGAGAGCATCCCAAATGTCACCCCTAAGAATGAAGTAGTAGAGATGCTAAGGATATTGAAGGAGGACATCAATGCAGAGGTGGCTACAATGACACCATAGAGAGGGAGGAAACTTCTACATGAGGAAGACATCATTCTGTTCCTAGGATGGGATTTAAGTGCCTCTTTCATTTTTGACAGTTTGTTGCATTCAGATAGGAAAGATGTAAAATTAGACATTTAGGGAGTTGATGACATTTTTATTGGGTCAAGATATGATCCAAATGAAGAGAAAATGTTACTTTGGGCCCTATACCCCACAAATAAAAGACCCAAGATTATAAATGTCGATAAAGCATTTGGGCATATGATGAGGCTGAATGTAGGAGGTGTTAATCCAATTGTCACTGTTGACTTAGGGATTGACATTGCAAAACTAAATAAACCCCAAATGCAGTGGGTGTTAAAGGAGGGTCAGAAATACAAGAATTTATATGAAGATCTATTAAAAAGTCATGGTCATGAAGTACCATAGATAACTGATACTAGTGTGCAGTGGAAAAAGAAATATGAGGATCAAATGAAAGAAAATATAAAGCTTAGAAGGCAAATTAGGACTGTTAGGGTGGATGTTGCCTGCGTTTTGTTGACCAACAGGTTTGGGAATTTGTTGGAAGTCCTCAAAGAATTTTGGATCAAATGTCAGAAGACTCAGGATAATTTATCTTCTCATGAAGTAATTTTGAAGAGGCTGAAGGCGTTTGTGAAAGAGAAGAGTGTCGAAGAGAAAATTGCTAAGAAGATCTAGAGAAGATTGAATAAGCATAAGGCATACGGTGTGGACATCAAGAATGAGTTTACTGGCTGTATGGACATTGTTAGATATGGCATACAATATGTTTTGGATGAAGCAAAAGAGTTAAAGGATAAAGGGGTCTGGGTTGCAGAATGCTAGAATGTGCTCAACAATTCCCTGAATGTTGCCTGGGCAGATGTTTTGGATATGAAAGAGACATGCAATCAGATGGAGAGAATGGTTACCATGGAGGTCACTATCATAGACACTGTATTCAATACCAGCACTCACCAGGATAACAAGTAATTGGACCATATTCAGAAATGTAACACATTATTGGGTGACCAGGATTAGTTGCTTAGTTTGTAATTTTGTTTTATATATATAGCAGTTAGGCAGTTAGGTATTAGATCTTAGTTAAGTTTAGTTTAAAAAGAAGAAAGGGTGTGTCCTTTCACTTGAATCCTTTGTCTCACATACATATAGTGAGTCATTTTTGTAAAAAAATAGATAGAAAGAATCGTGCCGCTAGCTAGGCTACAAGTATTATGTTCTAGAAAAGTCTAATAGGAATGAAAGGTTCATTTTGTATAGACTAAGTATATTGGAGTATTTCATAAGTGCAACTTTTGTATACACTCTTATTTCAGAAGTTAAATATACAAGATTTCATGTATTTATATTCAGATCGTTATGTATAATTTTTTGTATAATGAAACCATATGTCCTCTTGATAAATCTTTCTAGATTTGTTGTGATGTGCCATCACATGATGTGGTACATAATGTAAAATTGGGTTTATATTATTCATACAACACATAATGAAACCTTCACAGGGATGATTTTATAGTTATCTCTTGTGTTGATATTGGTTATTGTCCATAGAGTTATTCATTTAAACTATCATATAAAGGCACTGGTCTATTATTATTCCTTACTGAGTAGGTTTATATGCATCAGGTCCTTATCGAAGAAACAAGTCTTTTAATTCCTATAAGCACTGCTATTATCATAACTACTTAAGGCCACAATAGTATTGTTTCACACAATACAATCATTTAAATTTATTTTATCATTTTTAAAAGCATTAAATAAAAATCACTTTTGTTAGCATAAATGCAGGAAAACCATTTGCCATCTTTGCAATTGCTAATCCCCATAGTTTAAATTCACTTAAAATAAGATTATTTTGTGCTTGAGAGTGTAAGGTACACCCACCTGGGTTTAGTGGAGCCTAAAGTGCAGAGGAATTTGGTCTTCGACCATTTTTGTTTGTTGGCCAAAGCTGATTGGGTTAGCTAAGGCTAAGGCAAGTCTTTGGTTTCCCAATCTGTGGTTTTGGGAACCAACAAGGGGCATGCCAATGCAATAAGGCACACTTCTTAGAGCACACTTCTCATCACAGTGGAGTCTCACTTACTACAAAGAGGTCAACCACCTCAAAATATTTGGACAACAATCTGGAATGAAGAACTACCTATGAAAGCATCAAACATGCTAGATTACAGTTCTGGTTAAGCTCAATACCAGAGGTCTAAAACCTTTTACATAAACCCAACTCGATCACCTATGATCAACCAAAATCCTCTAAACAAATGATTATTACATTATTCTCTCCTTGCCTATGCATGCATGATCTACAATGAGAACTTACATTAATTTTATACCAACCCAAAACCTAACCAATTAGGTCGGCCACCCAAATGATAATACAATAGATCCATTACATAATCCTAAAATAAAATCATAAAATATGTCGGCCTAAGGCCAAAAAAACATCATTCAATCAATAAAACATCCTAGAAGTGCATCAGAGGATCCACCAACACGTTACATGAAAACCGGTCCATAACCTAGATAGCACCAAACCTAAATTAGATCCACACATGCCAAAGTAATGACACCAATCAGTAGAGGCACAAACAAAATTACCATCAGTATCCTAAATCCTTTCTAGAAGTTGCACCAACACCACTTATGTATTACATCAAAGATCTTCAATAAAGCTCTGCTAGTGAAACCCTTACCGGACCTACAAAGTAGGCTTACTAGAACATAAGATAGCATCTGATCATTGAGTCAATACCAACTGATTGAAACATACTTCAAAAGCATATGAACTATCCATACAAACTTATTCCATCATCTAGATTGTATTGATGACAATCAACTGATAAGCTTCCCATTCCAATCCTTCTACCGGAAGCTGGTAAACAACCATAACATCTAGTGTTGACAACAATGAGAAAACATTAATGCAAAAAATAATCACTTCCATCATATTTACAACACACTCATATTTTTGGATTATAGTCTGGATTTCTTTGTATTCAGTGAGGATCCTTTTGTGATGAGTAGTGCTCTTTAGGCAACGTGCCTTCCTACATGTGTAGGCCCCTCTTATTGTAATCACATACTTGTTGCAAAAGTATTATCTAACTACGGGTAGGCTTCCCACCATTTTTTTTTTCCTTTATCGAGTTTTCCACATACAAATCTTGGTGTTATATGTTATGGATGGTTGGTTAACTATTATTTAATTTATGTTTATGCTTAAGTGTTGCATCTGCTATTCTAGTATTTGGTTTATGCATTCCAGTAGAAGGTTTTGTGATCTTCAAGTTTTATAATCTGTTAACAACTGATTTAGCCCCCCACCTCTCAATTATCCACCGGTTATCCTAAAAGAAAAGACAAGGTTGTTGTTGATGCACTAAGAACATTAATTGAAAATTTTTTGGATGACAACACAAGGGTTTTCCCTAACCAAAGAGATGTTGTTAGAAGGCGAATTGGATCTAGAAATTGTGAGCCACATGCCAAACACTATTTGTATATGACTCAAACAAAATTTTATGAAAGATTCCTTCAAAATTTTCCTCAAATAATAATTAGTCAAAGATTTTTTGAAATGCAAAAACCTTTTTTTGTTAAGATTAATCATGTATGCACCACATGTTGTTGTAGGATGCATATTCAATATTCCATGCACTATGATATTTATCATCTTATATGTTGTACTTTACATGCTAACGATGTTTTGTAGGAATGCAATATACAAGCACCTCCTAAGTCACCAAGAGAATTTATTTCAAGTGTGCTATGTAAAAGAGATGATGGTTTCATTTTTTGTGAGATGATGTGTTTGAAAGGGTCTTGTGCTACATGTGGTGGTTTACAACATTTTCCAAGATGTCTACATTTGGATAGCACACATGAAATTGGTAAGAAACTAGTTTCTTTTGGAAAGCACAAGACAATGACATATGGGGTTAAAGATGGAAAATAATTGAAGAGATGTGAGTTAGTGAAAAACGATATTTGTGTATCCGAATTTATGAGAATGTTTCAAGATAAAATAGTTTATTAGTACATAATGCATACACATAGAGCTCGGTGGTTAGATGAGCAATTCAAGTTATGTAAGGACACATTTCCTCTTGGTACCATTGTCTCTATCATTGATTTTGCTTAACATTATACACTACAACCTCAAAATTAAGTGAAATCTATGTATTACCATTCTATACAAGTTTCTATTTTTGTAGATGTTGACCACTAAAATTACTTTTAGGACTACAACCTTATGGGAAACTCGGTGATGGGGGACCTATGCATTTTCACTGAGTAACCTCTAGGATTTTAGAAGTTGGCTCTTCATTCATGGGGGGAGAAAAGGGAAAGAAGCAAAACATAAAGAAAAACTATTCTATAGCGATGCACTTAGAAGATTTTACAATTCCACAAGCACAAAGAAAACTTCACTTACATGCAGCTCTAAGGCCCATTCAACAATATACATGCCCATAAAATCAACATTGAAAAATAAAAAAATTTCCATTCAACATAAAGCAACAAATGTCATTCATCTACTATATAACAAACTCAAAAGACATAGTTTAATTTGTAGAGTCTTACAACATATATTCCTAAAGCTGTATAGAATTAAAAAATACACAGAATGATGTTCTTGCACATTGAAATATAGTGATCATAATGTTGGAAAATGCAAACTCCAATGAGAAATTGTAAGTGAGTGAAGGTATTTTCATTTATGGAAACCTTACAATCATAGGATACCGAGAGGCACTCGCACCAACAAAATCTACACCAGCATACATTCACCGGCATCGAAAAGATTGATCACCGGCACCTTGGTCGATAAGATTTTATTTATTGCAAAATATAATTAATTGTAATATCTTTTTAAAAGCCAACAAGGCATATTGTAATAAGGCTCATATATAAGTATGAGATCTTGTAGAACATTTGTAATAAGATAGGTAATGGATATTATGTGCGAATATTCAGGCAAATTGTAAAGTAAGGTTTATGATTATTTCAGAGCTTAAACCAGTACTGGATATAGCATAGCAGATGCCCTTTTGTAGTAGTACATCATCGTGGATCTATATAATCCATTTTTGTAAGTCAGTGTGACTTCTTTCGTAATTGAGCAGTGAGCTCTAGGCACTTGGCCTTCCTGCATGTGTAGGCCCCCATTTTGTAAGTAATATTCACTTATTGGCCAGTAAGTGAATATTGTGGATCACAAATCCCACCGAGGTTTTTCCCACACCGGGTTTCCTCATTCAAAATATTGTGTTATGGTGTGCTTTATATGTTGTTGTTTATTGCTCTTATTTACTGCATTAGTTTTGATTTACCAATAGATAGTTTTGGAATGCTTTTCATTTAATAAGTTAAGAAAATCCATTAATTGGTTAGATACTAATTCACCCCCCCCTCTTAGTATCTTTGGGAATCCTAACAATTGGTATCAGAGCTTGGTCCTCTATTTTCAAAAGCCTAACAACTTGAGGAAGATTTTGACACCCGATAGAGATGAAAAACTTGAGGAAGCAATTGGAAATAGCTCTTTCAGACTATGATGCAGAAAAGTTGAAGAATAAGAAACTTGAAGATGATCTGAAGGCTGCATAGGAAATCATTCAAGGAATTCAAGGAAATCTCACTATTGCAAGGAACAAAAGAAGAGAACTTTTTGAAAAGATGCAGAGTAATGATAATGAGAAAGAAACTCTTAATGACCTTGTGAACAAACTAAGACAAGAAAATAGTACAATGAGGAATGAGATGCAAGATATGACTATGAGATTTTGTAAAGACATTGAAGATAGAAAGAAGAATGAAGATGACTTGGTTAGAAGACTAAATGATGCTGGAAATGAAAACACAAGACTCAGTCATGAAAATGATATGTTGAAGACAAATTTGATGCATACACAAAATGACACAAATGAACTCATGAGACAGAAAGGAATCTTGGAGAATGAACTGGCTGTTGCAAATCAAAAAAAAGAAAAATTTAAGAAAAGCTCAGAGGAACTTGATGACATGCTGAAGAATCACAAACCTAATGGAGATACAAATGGCCTTGGATTTGAAGTTGCTGAGAGCTCTAGTACTGCAAACACCCATGATCATAGTAAACTGGTAAGACAACCTAATTCTTACAAATTCAAAGGGAAATGCTTTAACTATAACAAGTATAGTCATAGAGAAAATCAGTGTAGATCTAGAAACTATCAGAATAATAATGCACCCACCTGTCAATGTTCTAAATGCAATAAAATTGGACACAATTCATAAAATTGTAGAATGAATGTAAGATGTTATATTTGTGGAAGATTTGGACACTTATCTAATCAATACAAAACACATACCGGCATAGGATATGGAAAAGCAATTTAGAAAAACAATGTGACTTGTTATTCTTGTAACAAGATTGGACATATTGCAAAATTTTGTAGAAGTAAGGCATCACCGGCAAATAACAAAGGACTCGGTTTGAAAGGTACAAAGAAGGTTGAAGAAGTAAAGCAATAATTTTCAAAATAATGGATTAGAAAGTCAGACATGAATGTTAGTGAAGCTATTCCTTCACCGGTAGAATAGAGTATCACTCCACCGGTAGGAGATTCTTCATCTAACTAAAGAAAAACCTTTTGGGGGTATGGAAATAAACTATAAAACATGCTAATTTACCCTCGGTTGATGGTGAGAAGTTGGATTACTTCTTTACTGGTAGATGAGTTAAGTTTTGACTTAACTGACAAGCATTAAATGTGATAGTTGAAGGAAATAACATTATAAAGCAAGTGTTTTGGCTCTTTTTTTCACCGAGCATTCAAACTTCTAGAGAGTGTAAAAATCCTGAGCAAAGGCATCCACAATGAAAAGTAAAGTAAATCATCCAAGCAAATCATCCTAAAAGAAGATTCAAGTATTTATAACAATGGCTTCTTCCTCTGCACCTGAATTTATTGGAAACCCTACTGTGATTGAAGTTATAAAGCGCCCTAGACCCGTGTTCAAACTTATTCCCGAAATTGTAAAGAAAGATGATACCCTAGGAACATTTTTGAAAATATCTAAGGGAGTAGTTTATGCAGAAGATCCTAGAATGTATATACATTGTCATATTGAGGAACTAGGAGATGATGAAATTAAGAACATGTACAAGACTATAATTTATGATGAAAATGGAAATGCTAAACTGGAACACAAGATAGTAGAAACCCTAGGATTTGTGGACATTCTCAATATCCCTAATTTTCCTAAGGATGTGATAAGGATTGTGCTAAGAAGAGTACATGGGGAGTTATTTTGGTTTGATTCTATCCATAAGATTACCAAAGAGGCAGTTAGGGCAGTGACAGGCTTACTTTCCACTAGTAGCAGGCCTGACAAAACTAAAAAGGTTTGAAATGACACTATGATGATCCTAACCAACACAAAATTTAATAAAAGATCCCTAAGAGTCAACGATGTGAAGGAAATCAATGTTAGATTTGTCAGCATGATTCTTGGTTATAAGGCTACACATGCAAATAGACTAAACTTTGTTTCCAACTTATGTATCAAAAGTGCATATGGCATGGTGAATAACAATGCAAGAATTGATGTATGTGAGTGGCTTAAAGATGAACTGATAGACAATTTGAAGAAAATCAAAGGTGATAAGAAAGGAACTTTCAGATTTGGCAACCTGCTTGTGTGTTTAATGTTGTACATTACCAAGGAAGTACCCGTATTGGTAGGAAAGACTTTGGTTTTGATATACCGGTAGGAAAACAACTTCTAGAGATAGTGAACAACATGGGAGATGATAGGGAGAAAAAATTAAATGAATATTTTCAAACTTTGAAAGCAAAGATGAAGACAAGAATAAGCTATCTCAAGCAATTGTTGATAAGAATCAAAAAGAGATATGCTTTTTGATCAAGAAAGATGAAATTTGGATGGAGGCAGTTGTCTCTAGGACTGTTTGGGTTACAGAGATGGGATATGAGGTAGATAAGAACATAGTTGAAACCTATGCAAAAGCCCTCTTAGGAGCACCTAAGGAAGAAAGAAAAAGTATTTGGCAATGTGGAGACCATAGAAAACTAAACCAATCTAAGAAAAGAATCAAGAAAACTGAACAGATAGTGACGAAGGGAACACGATAGGCAAAAACAATAAAAGAAGATGTATTAAACAAAACTGGTATTAAGGAGAGTGCGATGGAAGGACTACAACGAGAAGCACATCTTTCATTGGTTACAACTTATTTTGACAGTGATATACCGACTGAGTTTAAAAGAGTAGAAAGAAAAATAAAACCCTCACCGATACCCTCACCTACACCCAGAACGACAAGACAAAAGAAATAGGCAATTAGGCCTCTGGCTAAGAAGTTAACACCAAAGAAAAGGAAAGAAAAATAGGTTATTCCACCTTTGGACAAACTTCTGAATGAGATAACTGAGGATGGAAAATTGAAAAATATCAACAAATTGTATAACACTCTTTCAAATGATGAAAAAGAGAGCATAGAAAATAATGTAATCTTACACTTAGACATCTATAAAAAAAATTTGATGGAGATTGTAGATGACATACCCAATGACTTGTACAAAAGATTAGAAGCTAGAAGGGTAGCTATTGTGGAATTAGACAAAAATATTAAAATAGAGAAACTACTTGTAGTTCACCCAGTGAACTCCACTCAAGAGATTGATGAATTAATCAGTGAAGCCAACTAGACAGTATTTTCAACTAGTCACCGACATGTTGCACTAATGGTAGGCAGAGTAAATGAAATATCAGAAGAAACTGCAGATCAGTGGGATATATTTTTTGTTGAGAAAGAAAAACAAGAAGAGCTTAAAAGACCAAAGACTATCATAGTCTACCAAAAAGTTAAGGATAAGGGGAAAGGTAAAGTAGGTGGACCTCCAAGCCTAAAGATAACTAATAAATTTCCCCCACCTCCTTCTAATACTCCACTGGTACAAACTGTTGACACATAACCAACAACAAAGAGTATGGAAACACCATATGGGGATACAAATCCTGAATCAAAGGTGTTATACACAATGAATATTGACACACATGAAGTCAATATTGTGGTGTTTAAGGAAACAAATGACAAAAGAGATGTGGCAACTGAGCCACCAGTAGGAAATATTGGAGTTGAAGACATTGGAATTGGGGCAGATCAACAAACTAAAAAATTAAATGAACCCCTGGACACAAGAAAGGCAGAGACCACAGGTGTGCATGCTGATGCATCTACTAAGCCACCAAAAACTACTGAAATTGGAAAATCTACTGAGTAATCGATAGTAGACAGTACAAAAGTAAATAATGAAAAACCGGTAGTGGACACCATAGTAAAATCTTCAGAGGCACAAACAGAGACACCATCAAGAGAGGACACTGAGAAACCGGTAGAGCAATAGGTCTATACTAAGAAAAATATTGAGAAACAGGCAGAGCAATAGGCTCCTTCACAAACAGTACCATCGGCCACATCTGAAAATCCCAAGCCTTTGGTAGTGGAAATAGAGACACAAACTGACCCTCCGGAGAAAGAGGAAAGCAAAGCTATTACCACCACTGGGGATTACAGATTATAAAAACTGTTGGACAGGCATCCAGAACATCCATGACTGAATTTAGGTCAACAAATGTAACAGAGGTGCTACTAGATTCAATAAAGAAAATAACAGAGTGCAATGCACAAGCTTATAAGGCTATAGATGACACCTTACCAATTTTGAAGATGATAGCTCCAAAGTGTAACATAGAAAATAAAGATTCTTTGAGCCAATTAGACAAATTGTATAAGTATATAATCGACAACCTAATAACACTAGATCAGATAAATGAAGACACCTTCAGAGAGAAAATGAATAAGGAAAAGGAAAAATTATTTGAGGATACAGTCAAGAAGAATAAGGAACACATGGAAACCTTATTACCGGTACTTGGCAGAACAATTTTGGATTTCAAGAAACTATATAGACATACATGTAAGAATAACTTTTTGACAGAGGACATAGATTCAAATATTAGCAAAGCACAAAAATAAATCAACAATATTTCTAACAATTTAATAGGATCATCAGATTCATTATCCATAGTTGAAAAGGAAATTGCAGTTTTTGAGGAGAAAATTGAAAAACTAGAAAAAGAAAAAGAAATAATAAAATCTAAGGCAAAGGATTTGAAGTGAAAACTACGTCCTAAATTGGACAACCTCATCTCCTTGAGAAAAGAGATTTCTAAGGCTCTGGTTCCAAGACTTAAGAAACCAAAAGAGAAAATGCACACACTCACTGGTACAATTCAGAGAATAGAAGCATCAATAAAGGATAGTGAGAGGCTCAACAACAGTCTAAACCCACCGGTTACAGGGAACTAGGCAGGAACTCCAATCAATTAACATTGAATGATAGCCTTTGTCATTGATTCCAAAGGGGGAGTAGTTGAGGGTGAGAAAAAGGATAATAGAAGAGATCATCTGCTCAGGGGGAGTACTCAATTTTGAAACAAACAGTTTTGGTAAGACAAATTTTGGACAACACTTTTTGGATATACTTTTTGGCTTTTTCTCATGAGTGTTACCATCAATGCCAAAGGGGGAGATTGTTGGAAAATGCACACTCCAATGATAAATTGTAAGTGATTGAAGGTATTGTCATTCATGACAACCTTACAATCATAGGATACTGATAGGCACCGACACCGATAGACTCTACACCAGCATACGTTCACCGACACCAAAAATATTGATCACTGGCACCCTAGTAGACACGATTTTATTTATTGCAAAATATAATTAATTGTAATATCTTTTTGAAAGCCGACAAGGAATATTGTAATAAGGCTCATATATAAGTATGAGATCTTGTAGAACATTTGTAATAGGATAGGTGATGGATATTATGTGTGAATATTTAGGTAGATTGTAAAGTAAGGTTTATGATTATTGCAGCGCTTAAACTAGTACTGGATCTGGCATAGCAGATGCCCTTTTGTAGCATTACATCATCTTCAATTTACATAATCCATTTTTGTAAGTCAGTGTGACTTCTTTTGTAATTGAGCAGTGAGCTCTAGGCACTTGGCCTTCCTGCATGTGCAAGCCCCCATTTTGTAAGTAATATTCACTTATTGGCCAGTAAGCGAATATTGTGGGTCACAAATCCCACCGAGGTTTTTACCACACCAAGTTTCCTCATTAAAAATATTGTGTTATGGTGTGCTTTCTATGTTTTGTTTATTTCTCTTATTTACTGCATTAGTTTTGGTTTACCGGTACACAGTTTTGGAGTGCTTTTCATTTAATAAGTTAAGAAAATCCATTAACCGGTTGGATACTGATTCACCCCCCTCTTAGTATCTTTGGGAATCCTAACACATAAAGGCCAAAGGAATAATTTGATTATCATAGTATCAGAAGCACAACTACAAATTAAAGGCATAATTCTCCTAGCAATTGTATATATTTTTGTTCTCAAAATTCTAAACCCCCCTTTTACAATGCACCCTCAAGCTTTGATGGTGAAAATATATTTGATCTAAAATGGTAATTGCAGCCAAGTAGGATTATACATACTCATTGTGTGTCCACCATCATCATGGAATTTGTCACAACTATTGTGAGCTTGATCTTTGCATCATTATTTCTTCCATGTGTGCGGCATGGTTGCCACCTAGAAATTCACCATTTTTTTGTTGCAACCACAAGATAGCATGGGTTTTTTGTTTTTCTTTATTCATGCCCTCTGGTTTTTCCATGTGATGCCTCTTGTGACCTTCCACCCTCAAAATAAACAATGGCATGCTTTTGAAATCTCCCTGGGCTCAAAACATCCTTGGGCCCGTGCTTTGTCAACACACGACATGCTAGTGGAGCTTTTAGAGCCTCCCTTCCCTTTTGCCTTAGAGAACACCATGATACTGACACATGTCTCTCTCACATGCCTTCAAGAGAGAAAGAAACTATGAACCTACTAGAAACCATGCCATGTTGATATGTGGCGCACCCGCACCCACTCCGCGTGGACAGTGACAAATTGGTCTAGACTTGGCGGGATCATAACTTTATGCTCAATGCTCAAAATCTTAAGCTGCTTACATCATTGGAAAGGTCTTCAAAATATCTAATTCCAATCCCTTAACACCATGCCTTCGGCTATTGATTTAAAGGATCGAGAACAATTTTGACCCCAAATTTCACTCCGAAGGCCTCCTAAAATGCAAAATATTGAAACATAGACAAAATACCGAAATTGTGGATTTTTTATTTTCTCACCTCTAATCAGTCCATCAACTCTGCATAACTCCAGATCCCTTTTGGACTGATTTTGACATGTCTCGATCAATGCCTTGATCGTAAACCCCTGAAAGTGTAGATATTATCTTGTTATCTACAATACACATAGCATTCATGCATGCAAATGATAGCATAGAGGAGGATAGAAAGGTTTTAAGAGAGTATCACTTCTAGATTGCACACATTTGTCAGAGTTTCTGCAAGGATGCTTTAAATTTTTCTATGATAATTTAAGGGAAAGGAACATACAATACAACCAACACATAATATGGTTAGATAATTGCACCTCACAATTCAAGAATGCAAGGATGTTTTATTGGTTGACTAGGATTCATGTGACAAGCAGTGTACAATATTTTTGGAATTTCACTGACGCTGGACATGGAAAGGGAGAGCAGGATGGTGCAGGAGCATGCATAAAAAGAGCCCTAGCTAGAGAAGAATTGAAGTATGAAGGTGGTGTTGAGTTGATAGATGCAACAACAATTGTGCAATGGTGTAACTCTACAATGGGACTAGGTAATGTAGGTACATCAACAGTTCATAGATATTTTTGGCTGATCACTGAATCTGACATTGAAAACTATCAAGATTGTTGTACAGTTGTAGGATTGAGTGACATGCACTCATTTAGAAGTTCAAATGTAATTTAACTAGCAATTTATACTAGACAAATTGTATGTTTTTTCTCTTCATGTATGTATTTTTTGTGGGAAGAATGTGAATCATAGGAGTGGGTTGAGAAATAGTCTTGTAAACTATTGGTTCCCATTAATACCTATCAAATTCCCAAAGCACTACAGTTGAACTAGATGGAAGCATCAATTGATTTCGACCATGTATCCAACCTAGTGGAACCAGGTGATTTTTTTGGTTAATTTTATTGCAAGAATTATTTTGGCTCATTTTGTTACATCAAATATTATTTTTGGTATTAAGTATCATTATATAAAATGTAGGTCATGTGTATGTAGTTTTTGTATAAGAGAACAATGAAGAAGGAATACATTACATTTTGTGTCGTTGTACTGAGCCTACGAGAAAATTGGCAACCACAATCATTGATGGAGAGGGTATTGAGTACCCACTAGGGTCTATTTTCTTGCATGCACATGGCTTAGGAGATACCCTATCAAGAATTCTGATGTTTGGTTGTTTTAGGACTTTGAAACACACAAACATATTCTTCATTTATCCAACCTTGTTGTTGCAACAAATATTCAATTGATTAAGTATTGTGGTAGACCTCATAACAAGAATTTATGGAAAGTTCATGAATCTGACTATGAGCCAATACTTGACACAATAAGAGTTAGAGCCGATCCAGAAGGCTCACTTGATTCATTCTACAGTCAGGGTAGAATGATCTTGAGAATTTTGTATATATCATCAACGATGCCCATGAGTTGATTTGTACATATTTAGATGCCAAAATTTGTATATTTAAATGGTAATGAGCTGATTCACACATATTTAAATGCCAAATTTTGTATATCTAAATGGCCATGAGCTGGTTCGTACATATTTAAATGCCAAATTTTGTATAAAAGCCCATGAGCTGATTTGTAAAATATTTTTTGTATATTTAAATAGCCAAGAGCTGATTTGTCCATATTTAGAGGAAATGTTTTGAATATAGGATGTTGGAAAAGGTTTTGGAATGATAGTATAATGAATTTTCTTTCCAATGAATCCATTCTTGTGCATTTTCATGTTGTACTTTGCAAGTTATGGTCATTTTATTAATTGCAACTTCTAGATCGCATCGGTAGGGTATGGCTATTGATGTTTTGGCTAGTTGGGAGGCACAACAAGAGCATGCATAGTGTAAAAATGCCCACCTAGATGCACTTGTGATGCTGGTTTGTGCCCACGATGAATGAAATCAAATATAGCCTATCGTGCAACTTTGCATTGCATGCAACTAACGGTTTTTGCACTAAGCGAAAAAATGCTACCATTTGAAAATGGCTCTGAGTCATCAAAGAATTAGATAGGTCACTATAGAAGAGCCTCACCTGACCCTATAGGTTCAAATAGATCAATCATATGCATCTTGGATTGTGAGAAATAGTCCATCAAAGATTGACATTTTTTTGGACTTAGGGCACTTGGCAGATCGTACTGATAGGGTATGGCTCTTGACATTTTGACTCCTTAGGAGGCACAAAAGGAGCATTCCTAGGGTAAAACTACGCACCCAAACACACTTGTTATGCTGGTTTGTGCCCACAAGGAACGAAATAAAATCTATCCTATCATGCAACTTTCCATTGCATGCAACTAACGGTTTTTGAACCAAGTGAAAAAATGCTACCATTTGAAAATGGCTCCAAGTCGTTAAAAACTAAGATAGGTCATTATAGACAAGCCTCATATTACCCTATAGGTTCAAATAAATTAATCATATGCATCCTAGATTACGAAAAATATTTCATCAAAGTTTGATAATTTTTTGGACTCACAACACTTGAGAGATCACGTCGGTAGGGTATGGCTCTCGATGTTTCACCTCATTGGGAGGCACAACAAGGGAATTCCTAGCATAAAATTTCCCACCTAGATGTGCTCATGATTCTGGTTTGTGTCCATGATGAACGAAATCAAATATAGCCTAGCAACTTTGCATTGCATGCAACTGATGATTTTTGCACCAAGTGAAAAAATGCTACCATTTGAAAATGGCTCTAAGTTATAAAAAAATGAGATATTTCATTGTATATGATCCTCACGCGACCCTATAGGTACAAATAGATCAATCATATGCATCCTAGATTGTGAGAAATAGTTCGTCAAAGTTTGGCATTTTTTTGGACTTAGGGCACTTGAAAGATCGCGCCGGTAGGGTATGGCTCTTGATGTTCTGGCTCATTGGGAGGCACAACAGGAGCATGCCTAACATAAAACTCCCATCTAGACACACTCATGATGCTGGTTTGTTCCCAAGATGAACGAAATCAAATCTAGCCTATCGTGCAACTTTGCATTGCAAGCAACTGACTTTTTTTGCACCAAGTGAAAAAATGCTACCATTTGAAAATAGCTCCGAGTCATCAAAAAATTAGACAAATCATTGTAGATGAGCCTCACATGACCCTATAGGTTCAAATAGATAAATCATATGCATCCTATATTGTGAGAAACAGTCTATCAAAGTTTGACAATTTTTTGGACTTAGGGCACTTGAGAGATAGTGTCGATAGGGTATGGCTCTCGATGTTCTGATTTGTTGGGAGGCACAAAAGGATCATGCATAGCATAAACCTACCCACCTAGACACACTCATGATGTTGGCTTGTGCCCATGAAGAACAAAATTACATCTAGGCTATCTTGCAACTTTAACAACTTTCACAACAATTGAGCAAATTTTACATCTTTTATCCAAATGACCCCAAACTTTCACAAATGACTCCAAAATTTTACAACTTTGACAAAAATTGAGAAACTTTGACAACAACTTAGCAAATTTTACATATTTTATCCAAATGACCCCAAAGTTTCACAAAGGGCTCCAAACTTTGACAACTTCGACAACTTTGACAACTACTAAGCAATGTTTACATCTTTTATCCAAATGACCACAAAATTTTACAAATGGCTCCAAAGGATCATTAATGATCCCAAATCACCTTATTTAGATGAAACAATGGAAAACAAGACAAAAACCCAAATTTGACCATTGCAAGCATGAGGCTGCTCTTGCACCACTCACATTGACAAATATAAAGGAAAGGAATCAAAAGCATCTAGTGATCATTACTATGGATCAAATTTGACCATTACCATCGAATTTCATTTTGATTGAGGCAAAGATTTTTGTAGGGTTAACTCAATATTTTATAAGTCTTATCGAATCATATTCCACAATTTCAATGCTTTATATCATATATTTTTGTTGTTTATATTCATATTGTTGATTACATAGGCAAATATTCATTTAACTTTTTAAAAGGGCAACTGCCAAATACACCAAATAGTATGAGAAAAAAATAACCGTAT
Source organism: Cryptomeria japonica (assembly GCF_030272615.1). NCBI lineage: Eukaryota > Viridiplantae > Streptophyta > Pinopsida > Cupressales > Cupressaceae > Cryptomeria > Cryptomeria japonica. The sequence continues at coordinate 798,519,536 of NC_081411.1, read as the reverse complement.
CAATTTAAATCAACATTTATATATATCAAAATGTACAATGATTGTGTATGTATACAAAAAAGACATATATGCCAAGTCAATATAATTTTTATAAAAATGTGGCATATGCCATGTCCAAATCGATATACAATAAAAATATAGAATATATCTAGATGTATTGGTAATTCAATGATCACAACTAACACTATATGATCCTATACTTGTGGTGGATCATCAAAATCGAGCCTCTTTGATGTAGTACGTGGCTTTCTCGATGGCTATACAACCATAATTAAAAAGCTAAGTTAGAATCCTTTTGTAGAAAATAGTTCACAATTATCAACATAACTATGCATTTAACAATACTTTTATTCCAATTAAATTGTAGATTACCTCATTTGTTGATCTAAGATTTACTGTCTTCTTTGTCTTTTCCTTGTTAGACTTGGGAGTTTTCTTAAAATGGAAGTTCAAAGGATCCAAGTTATGGCTGAACCACAAAGGGGCCTATTGTAGATTAAATACAATTAATACAACGTACTAACATATATACATCAAAAACACTAAAAATCTACAATATATAGAACAAAAGTGTACCGGAGCTTGAGATGGTTCTCTAGTAGACTTAGGAGGGCTCACCATTGATGGATCAAGTGTGGCTATTTCCTATATGAAAAATGATTAAGATTAAATACAATGAATATAATGATAAGTATTGTAGGTTAAATAGAATATTTAATATAATGTAATAATATATATAGATCAAAAACACTAAAAATCTACAATATATAGAACAAAAGTGTACTGGAGCCTAAGATGCTTTGCTAGTAGACTTAGGAGGGCTCACCATTGATGAAGTAGCTATGGATATTTCCTATATGAAAAATAATAAGATTATAATTTATCTAAAGTTCACATTTACATGTGCATATAATCATCAAATCAAGAAAATAAAGTAGAGATACATACCTCTTCTTTCTCTCGATCCTCTGGCGTATTAGGTACATTCAACAATTCTACAAATCCCAATTGCTACTGTATATAAAACAAAAAAAAAATAGTAATCAATATACAAGTTACAATTAAGACAATTTCAACCTTACAAACAATTGTGTCAATTAAAAATGTGTTCAATTACCTTTTGACATTTAGGCATCCTTGAGGATTTCTTTCGCCTAGGAGGAGTCCTAGACATGCATGGGGTACCCTAAAACAAAAAAAAATAATGCAAGAGATATTAGTAGATACTATTAAACGTAATTTAAAAAATCTAAAATTAAATGACTTTCATATTCAATTAAAAAAATACATAAAATAAGGTGTGCAAAATATGATACCGCATATCTTTCTAGGCCAAAATCTACCACCGAAAGTGTGACATTATCAATCTGGGACATTTGGTCCCCTGGCAATATCTACAAAAGAAAAAAAATATATGAATTGAAGAGAGTTAGTATATCTTATAATTTTTTTTTACTTCAAAGTACTATTTTATTTTAACATGTTACAAAATTTATACCTCATGCATCGAAACTATAGCTCCAAAAATTGTGGGAGGAATATCAAATGGCATATTAACACCCACTGCTACATCCTAAAATGCATATTGTTTGTATCAATTTAAATTGATCTATAAATGAAAATTCATTTAGAATTACAAATTTTAAGTGATTGATAAATAAAATGTTATTAATTCAAATCAACACACCTGTGTCTGCGTCTGACTACCAAATACCACATCCATCAAATCATCGGTTAGTGCCACATCATCTGCAGTGCTAGTGTAACATCTACTCCTGCAAATCATACATAGATGGGACATGGAACCATCTGCACTGGCCTCGACATCCATCCCAGAGCATATACTTGAACAACTAGGACACATATGTTGAATGGGCTGACCAAGCCTTGGTGGCTCAACTAATGGATCATTGTTTGGGCCAAGAGGGTATGATAATTGTGTCCCATGTTGAATGATGTGGCCACCTAAATATTTTGTAGCTCCATCAACTCTTTCAGGGGTACTAGAATTGTCACATGCACCATGGGTCTGGGTGCTAGGGGGATGCGACTCTGCGGGTCTGGTACCCTTCGAGCTCTAGGTATATCTTGGGTAGAGCCACCACCTCTACCATGGAACTCTCTCATATCAAAATAGTTCAGTTGCTCATTGAGGATAAACTCAAAATATAGTTTCCTCAAAAAATATAATGGAACCTCATGATTATTACAAGGTGGTTGGTCAAATACCATCCACCATCTATCCCAAAAAGCAGTTTTCATTGGCAAATGTCTACACCAGTGTATAAGAAACCTCTTTGTATTAAGAGGTAAGGTCTCACCCATTTTAGGATGAACAAAAAGAGAACATATTTGTGCTTTACTTAATTTTTTATTTTTGACATCATTATATGACAACCGATCAGCATAAAAAGCATGACATCTATCCCTATAGCTTCCCCATTTTATAATTTGACTAGAAACTACATTGGGATTACTAGCCAATGTTTCTAGGGTAGTAGTAAGGGATGCATGATGCTCATGCTTAGATGTTTTTAGTCTATTCACCAGTCTAGTTATTTTGGCAGTGTTTTGGGCTAACTGGTTTATCAAATCCTCCTGTGTAGCTTGTGAATGGTCTACAAGAGGAGCTAGGTGTATCCTAAGGGTTTGGTTGTGGGTTCTCTTATGGGATTTTCCCTAAGTTTTCAAGTGTGTCTTACTACGGGGAATGATTTTTAGAATCTGATATTCGTAACAAAAAATATAAAAAACTAATCAAAACCAATGAATTTAAATTCAAATTACAAATAAAATACATTACTTATCTTTTTCCATGGCATTTTTGTGTGAATTTGGTGAGCCCATGTGCGCTTTTGTGTATTAAAATCCCTACTTAACTCTTGTGGTTGTGGGTTAAAATGACCCAGTTGGCCGCAGTGAAAAAAAATTTATCGATAGAGAAGCGTGTACGCGATTTAGAAACTAAAACCGCATACGAGGTTTTAGTTTCTAAATTGTGTATGAGTTTGTAAAAACTAAACCATGTATGCGGTTAGTATACTATAAACCCCATACATGGTTTATCTGTGTTTAGGCTTAGCAAAACAATCCTAAATGCGTATGGGGTTTTTTAAATTTGAAAACCCCATGTGTTTGTTTGTTTTTTCAAGTTTTTTTGGGGTGTGTCCACTTTTTTGCACACCATCTTGGTGTAGACACCCATGTGTGTTTTAGCTTGCATTTGCATGTGTGTGTTTATTGCAGGTAATCCATTGATAAGATGTTGAATCATTTGGATCTTGTGCCATAAGATCTTAGATTTGATTTTCTCCATCTTCAGGAAGCATTGTCTTACAATTCTATCACTACAAAATCACCTTCTTCACCTAGAACTCTTCTTCCTTGATCTATTGAATGCATTGTAAGCAAATGAATTATAAAAGTCTAGTTTTATTTCCCACAAATACCATTGAACTTATTCACCACTAATTCACTTCATACGAATGCTACAAGTTGTTAGCCTCAAAACTTTAATTTTGTCTTTGATTTCAAAATGAATTTTTGAGATTAAATTCTAACCTCCTTTGACTTGCTGAGGTGGCACCTTTTTAAAAATTGTCACCTTCTGCTCTTCTTTCTTTTAATTTATCCCGCTAACCCTTGCCACCATTTTGGTTCTTATTTTACCACCACAAGGTAGAGGGAAACACCTATCTCTTTACTTATGTCTTCCCGCTAGCTTCTGGGGGTACCTTTTCCTTTGTTTATATCATGTGGGGTAGAGGGGAAATAATTTCTTTCACCTTGGTGGGCAAGGTCATTGATGTCACTACTTGTACCATTTTATTTAATCTCAATATCAAACAGGGTGATTCTTAAAGCTATCTGTGATAGAGATATGATTAAGGTTGGGGGTTTTTATACTGTAAAATAGTGCCTTAGGTTCGGTCATGCTCCATTAAGAGCTATCAGGAACCATTTTTCTATGGCAGAATTTTGAAACTAATGATGTTCTATGAGTCTAAATTAAAGAAACTAAACTATGCTATGGAAGATTTTGGCTCGTGTATCAAAATTAAAATAAGGCATAATCAAGAATCATCCATGGAACTATCTACTTCTAAAATTGAAAAAAATTTAAATTCCTATGAATTAAAACTTATGTTACATATTGATAAGTAAATCTACTTAACGCTTGCAAGAAACAAAATCTATTCTAATTTTGCTGAAAATGAAATCTATTCTATTAAAACAAGCTAAATTCCATGAGTCAGTCCACTTGAGTTTCTGCTTTAAATTTGATTACAAATTTCATCATCTTTAACAAATACTATGAAAGAAAAATCTAACATTAACATATGAAAGTGATATACATTACTGAGTAAAACTAAACAAACCTATGAAACTGAAATCTTCAACATTGTATCCATTCATGAAATACTACCACTTAAAATGAACAACTACAACTTCTACAATAAATTTTTATCTATTTGAAACTTATCACAATTGAACAAAACCAAATATAATGAGATGAATGAATAGAACTGGAATGGAAATGAAATCAACAAAGGTCACCTCCCTTTGGTCAAGCGGGCCCTGCCCTTCCTCTGGTGGGATCTGTAACACAATTACTCTTGGATCAACTTGAAATTTTTATTAAGATGAACTTCCAAAAGGTAGTGGAATAAGTTTACAAGAAAATGCAAGACTCTACTAACTATTCAACTATCTTTCTGAAGAAAGTGAAGGGATATTTATACATCCTTATTCAATTTCAAAAACAAGGCTTCCTTCTTAAAACAGAGTAATGACTACAAAATAAACTGAAGTGAACTTAACACTAAATTAATAACTTCAAATAAAAGTTGAATTTCATGGAGGCAACTGATAAAAAAGGATGAGTGGAGATTGAGGAAATCTCTCCAGCTAGAATGATGGGGAGTGATCATCATCCACATGATGGTTGAATTGGACTTCATACCTTTTTTTCTGCTTGTTAGCTTCAAACACATTAAAAAATGTATTCAATAAAATAGAACAACACATAATGACAATTATTCTGAATATTTGGCCATTCATCCACATTAATAAAAAAAAGTGAAACATTTAATCACAACATATTACTTCTAATACACTTCCTAATTAGCAGAATATAATAGCAGAAAAGAGTAAATATTCATGCATTAATTTTCCACCCAAGCATATTAGTTCACAAAGTATTAAAATTTTTATGTAAGAAGTATGATTAAAAGTAACATGATTAAATGCTCATCATTTTACTCCCCCTCCTATTTTGAACAATTTCCTCCTGGTTGATCTGGTATATCTTTGTTTTGTCTCTCAACCCACAATACCAAGGCCAAACGATGAAGTTGTACTAATGGTATTTTATAGGAGGCACATATCCATTCCATTGTTCCACAACATCAGTCCGTTGTTTCAAATCTATCCTTGCAAAGTTACTTGGTGTGTTCAATTATGGTGCAGGCATGAGAATTAATGGGGGTATAAATTTCATCTCTACCCACTGTATATCCCATTCCTCAATGATCCTGATTATTGACCCTACCCTGTTTAGGCTCTAGGTGATATTGGTAGGAGAAATAGGCTCTCTCCTTCTTAATGGCACATGAATAGTGTTATATTTGGTTCTAGATGCCCGAAGAGCCCGATAGAGTAGTTATTTCTGCACATCCCTAAATGTTCTTATGCTGACAGCGAGATTTCTTTGGTAAGTTGGCTGTACCTGCTCAAGTTGGGTAATGGAAATGAATTTTCATTTGAATGCTGAGGATTTGGGAGTTTCATCCTATTGGGTCTCAATTCAATAAATTGGATAGGTTCTAAAGAAATACCAACTCTGTCATTCCCAAACCTTTGGGCACGAACGGGATAATTTTTTTTTTAAATCACAATTTAAAACATTAAATTAGCAAATATGAAATGCTCTAACATATTTTGTCTTAACTATGTTTAGAGTTATCTTTATCTACTAACTCAAATAAGTAAAACTAATTTAAAATTAGATGCAGATTATTAATTCTCCAAAGAAATTATCATTGTCTCCATGATTTTAATCACTAAATTAATTTAGTCAATTAATTAATGCAGGTAATAATAAATCTCCAATATCCATTAATTGATCTTAGGATCTAATTAATTTAGTCCCGGCACTTAGTTTTGTAAGTGTCTATATTTTATTTTAACAATAATTAAAATGTAGTTTAAACTAAATCGACTAAAGAGTCGATTAGATTCAAAAGGAAAAATTCTCCTGTAAAGTTTAATCTCATCAAAATAACTTACCCTATTTGTCTTAATATTTCTAAAGGGATTAAACTTCATAGTATTTTAATTTAAACATTTTATTTTCTTCTTTAATTAAACCCATATGTTTATTAAAAACATATATAAATTATAAAGACTTAAATAAATTTTAAATCTAAAATCTGCCTTATTCTCTTATATTTTCAAACTATATATATATATATATATATCAATAACTATATATTTAAATACCATAATAATCTCCACATATTTATAAAAATATTCAAGCAAACCCTAACTAGATTGTATATTATAAAATACCTCATATTATATAATTTCCTTACTCTCTTCTATACTACCCTAGCCCTACCCGGGCTAGGGTTTTATATATATATATTTTATTCTTAATGTTATGCAAGGGGCTGAATGGATATGATGGAGGAGGCAGTAGCATTTTTTGTTTGGGCACGGTAGTGGGATGTTGGGCGCCGCCCACTGTGCGACCACACAGTGGTGGCGTGGGTGCCGGCCAACTGTGTGCCCACACAGTGGTGGCACGGGGCACCGGCCCACTGTGTGTCCACACAGTAATTTGGGCCCCCCCAAAACCCTATTTTTTAAATTTTTTTAAATAGTTTTAATATTATTATTTTTTGTTTATTTAAATGAAATAAATTATATATATATATATAAGTATTTGTATATATATACATATTTATGTATATTTTTATAAATATATATATATATATATATTTACATATTTATGTATATTTTTATAAATAAATAAATAAATAAATAAATATATAAATATATATATATATATATATATATATATATATATATATATATTAAACAAACAAGTTTATTTTATTTAACTCTAAGAAATAAATTCATTTATGTATTTATGCATGCATATAAATTTGTTGTATGTATATATATTTATATATAAATATAACAATATTGAATCTAGGGCAATTTCTTTTTATGCAAATATTTTTATTTTGAACATATAAAAACGATTAGATATTTTCTTCAAATTTAATCACGTTAATTATTTCCTTTTATTAATATCCTAGTTGCCACTAGAAATAGTTAGGCAGTCTAAATATGGCTTTTCTTTTTGCAAAAATAAAGTAATTAACAGTATTAAATATACTTATAACAACATCTTTAGAAAATATTTATTTCATTTAACCTGATTAACTTTAGATTTTATTGTTGCAATAAACAAATGACAAAATTTGATAAATCTAACAACAACTATTTAAATGACAAAATTTAATATATTTAACAACAACTAGAAAAATGAGTTATAAATCTAATCTTAAAGGTATGCATAGGAAATAAAATTGATTCTTTTATTTTTGAAATTTCACATGCAAAATAGACTTTCATTTTCACCTGACATGCGTACTACTAATGGCAACTACAGGGATCTTAATCCAAGTTAATGTATTTCTTTTGCAACAAATTATTACTTAACAAAATAATTTCATTAATTTAGAGTACATTTAAAATACATTATAGCCAAAAATACAAATAGGATCTCTCATTTCTTTTCTACAATTTAGCTTACAGAAAAAATTACATTTCTTTAAAACGTATTTCAAAGACACTATTGTCACTTTACGAATTGGTCTCTCATTTCAAATAAATGAGGACTTTCAAAATAATAATTACATTTACAAATATTTTTCTGCAACAAATAACTCTAGCAAACTTCCTCTTGTCATATTCTTTTTTTCCAACAACCTGCAATTTAATCAAAGCTATGACCATGGAGTGCTCACCTCCCAGCCTAAGCTAACTAGTAGCCACCCCCAAGCTTGGAGACCAAAAGCCCTAGATATGTAACACACATGCAAACACAATAACCAAGGGAAAACAATCACAAACACATTCCCAACCTAGGGCTACACTGCACCACCCATTGTGATGTCTTTTCAAGGGTGGTAGTGGACCAAGTACCCTGAGGAGACTGCAAGTATGGTAAAACATATAGCCACCTCATGGAAAACCAAATACATCATAAGTATAACAACCCCACATCCTTATGCCCCCCAAGGCATTCATGCCTTATTTCCCTCCTTATGACCCCCAAATGCATAAACAAGCCATGCAGCAAGGGTCACATAAAATCCCTTGTGATCACTCTGATAACGAGAGCCTCTCACTCAAGGGCTGTCACTTCTACCACCCACAAGACCATCCTCTCTCCCAAGAGTAGGAGGCCTTCATTACTCCCAAAGCACATAAAATGCATACAAAAAAGTAAAACATAGAACACAATAATTTTCTAAGGAAAACGTGCAAGAAACTAGCCTTTTTACACAAGAAAATCCTTTCAACACAACATGCAATATAAATAAATACAAGGAGAAAATATGGCCAACCTTCAACTGCCCAAAGGTATGCTAGATTGGTTGAAGATGAGCAGCCCAATTTCACAAACCCTTGCCTCTCTACACTTAGCCAAATTTTCTAAAACCAAATCTATCTTTCTTTCAAACTCTTGTCTCCAAAAATGGAGAGTGGGTGATTACCCGCAAAATCTCTCATTCTTGCCTAAAAAGGCCTCAGTGAGAGTTCTCACAGGTTTCTAAAATTGAAAAAGGAAAAGTCAGAAAAAGATTCAAAAGGATCTCTCATCAAAAAGGAAAGTTAACAACTTAGGTGATGCCTTCTAATTTTCAATTTTCGCTCAACTTAGGAAATCCGCTTTTTAGGGTGTCTAAATGGTCACATGGAAGTTGAAACATGCCTAAAATTACTCCTAACCCTTAGGTATACCTTATGGGCTTTAGGAAACACTGTTAAACTACCCCTAGGTGTCCATTTAACTCCTTTTTAAACCCCTCTGAAGTTAATTTTTAGGTCAAACTTAAGTTGACCACCCCAAAGATTCTCTTCCCAAGGCAATTATGGAATCACATTAAATTAATTGAAAAAGCTATGGTTAAACAACTCCTTGCAAGAGTCAATTTAAAAAAAAACCAAAACATAAATCAACACATGTGTCAAGTGACACAATAAAAATACTTTTACAAAATTATACATGAAATCTTGTCTTTTGTTGGATTTACACAAATAAATAAATTCAATCTAACACACATGCAACATCCACTTTTACAAATAAAATACTATACAAATGGGATGTTGTCTCTCCAAATAGACAAACCCTAGTTTTACGAACGTACATAGGTCTAGGTTTGGTTCTCCATAATATTTCAATGGTCACATGGATAATTTTCCTGCGCATCTCAATTACACATTAGTAATTTCAAATAACCTCATATAATATAAAACACATGAATAAGAATACACATCAAACACTCTACAAACAATATACACTTAAACAAATCAATACACCTTATATCCAACAGATCCACATAAGCAATTATCACAATTCTCATAATTTTGATCCACACATAAAACATACATCCTATTTCTATCATCATAGTAAAGTCCTACAAATCTAATAACGACATATATCCTCTCAAAATTTATCCTATTCTAAAATCATGTAGAGTTCTATATCATAAAGCATATACATGAAGCATCAACATATAGAAATGTTATCCAAATCATGGAATCATATAAGTTCTAAATCCATAATGCATACAAATAAAGCATCCATAATAGTCTCAACATAAAAATCACTGAAATGCTAGACTGAGTCAGGGTAGGGCGTCACACCCTCCCCCTCTAGGAATGAACTTCTTCCTGGAGTTCATCAAAAGGATGGGGGTACTCTTATCTCATCCGTGTTGTATCCTCCCATGAAGCCATAACCTCATAATAGCAATCCCACTGGACCCTAACCTTGTCTAGCTCTCAACCTCGAAGGGCCCACGTCCGGCGTGCCGAAATGTGAATGGGCTCCAAAGCTAGCTGCCCATCCAACTCCACCTGCAAGGCATCCCAATCTAATATATGAGACTCATCATAGATATACTTCCTCAAAACTGATACATGAAACACATCGTGGATGCATGATAGGCTAGGTGGCAATGCTAAATGGTAGGCAACTGGTCCTATCCTCTCAAGGATCTCAAATGGTCCTACAAAGCAAGGTATGAGCTTAGAACCCTTTCCGTAATGGATTGAACTCTTATGCGGTTGCACTCTCAAGATAACTCTATCTCCAACCAAGTAGCTATGATCTATCCTCTTTGTATCTGCATATTTCTTCTATCTATCTTATGCCTCTTCAAGATGCTACCTAATCAAATCCACCTACTATTCCATATCCCGAACTATCTCAGGACCAATAGCAACTCTGTCCTCTATGCGGTCCCAACTCAATGGTATCCTACAGGGCCTGCCATATAATGCTTGATAGGGTGGCATCCCCAAAGAAGTGTGATGCCCATTGTCATAGGCAAACTCCACTAAGGGAAGGTACTCTTCCCATCTGGTCTAATGATCCATGATGTACATGTGAAGCATATCCTCTAACACCTCGTTAACCCTCTCTATCTGACCATCCATTTCCGGATGATAGGCTGTACTGAAATTGAGCTTATTGCCCATAGCTGCCTGTAATGCCTTCCAAAAGGAAGATGTGGATAGGGAATCCCTGTCAGAAATAATCTTGCATGGAATGCCAAGAAGTCTGACAATGTCTCACAAGAACACCTATGCTACTACTAGTGTTGTGAAGGTAGTATGAATTGGTGAAAAGTGGGTCACTTTGGTCAACTTGTCAACTATCACCAAGATGGCATCATGGCGACGAGATGACATAGGAAGACCAATGATGAAATCCATGGATATAGTATCCCACTTCCACTATGGTATAGCATGAGACTAGAGCAGCCCACCTAGATGGTAGTGCTCCACCTTTACTCTCTGACACTCGAGGCATCAGGCTACTAACTCAGCAATGAGCTGCTGCATTCCTAGCCAATGATATAACTGTCTCAAGTCAGCATGCATCTTCTTAACTTTGGGATGTGCTGCATAAGGAGCTCTATGAGCCTCCGTGACAATGAACCCTCGCAATCCCTCAGAAGAAGGTACATAGATGCACCCTCTATGGCGTAATAGTCCATCGGACTCCAAGGAATAATCCACATATTTCCCTTCTAGAATTTCCTAAGATCGTATCACCTGACAAACCTCTAAATACCATCCATCCTCTGGCAACTACTGTAGTATATGGTCTCTCAAATCCATGCCCATAGACATGGTGTATACCTCATGACATCTCCTACTCAAAGCATCAGCAACTACATTTTCTTTCCCTTTGATGTAGTGAATGTCAAAATCATACTCGCACAAGAACTCCATCCATCTCCTTTGTTGTGCATTACGGTTCAGCTGAGTGAATATGTACTGAAGACTCTGATGGTCTGAATGAAGCTCAAAATGATGACCCAAAAGGAAGTGTCTCCACCTCACAAGTGCATGCACTACTACTGCAAGCTCAAGGTCATGAGTAGGATAATTAAGTTCATGAGTCTTAAGTTTCCTAGACTCAAAAGCTATAGCCCTACCATCCTACATAAGGACTGCTCCTAAACCCTCTATGGAAGCATCTGTGCAAACCATGAAGTCAGCTGAGGGATCTGGTACTACAAGGACAGGTGCACTAGTAAGTGCCTTCTTGAGTTCCTGAAAGGCCCTCTCGCACTTCTCTGTCTACTCAAATTTCTTCCCTTTATGCTGAAGAGAAGTAATAGGATGTGTGACTCTAGAGAATCCGTCGACAAAGCATCGGTAATAACCTGCTAAACCCATGAAGCTCCTGACCTCTATCACACTGGTTGGTGCTAGCCAATCCATAATAACTCTGATCTTGGATGGGTCTACTGAGATCCCATCACCAGAAATGATGTGCCCAAGGTACTTGACCTCTGATCAAAAGAAAGCACACTTTGACAAACTGCCAAACAACTGATTGTCCCTCAAACACTACAAAAGCTATCTCAGGTGCTCCTCATGCTCTTTCTCATTCTAAGAATATATCATCAAGGAACATAATCACAAAGTGGTCCAAAAATGTGCAGAATACCCCATTCATGAGGCTCATGAAAATAGCTGGAGCATTCGTAAGACTGAATGGAACCACGGTGAACTCATAATGGCTATATCTACTGTGAAATGCAGTCTTGTGGATATCACTTTCCACTATTATCAACTGATGGTATCCTGACTTCAGATTAATTTTGGAAAATACTTTGGCACCTTGAAGTTGGTCGAATAAATCATCAATTCTGGGAAAAGCATATCAGTTCTTGATGGTTACTTTGTTCAATTGACAATAATCCATGCATAATCGGAGAGATCCGTCCTTCTTCTTCATTAAGATGACTGGTGCACCCCAAGGGGATACGCTAGGATGAATGTGACCCTTCTCTAGTAATTCCTCAAGCTACATCTTGAGTTCATTAAGCTCATTTGTGGTCATCCTATAAGGTGCTCTAGACACTGGCTTAGCTCCTGGTACAAGGTCTATATGAAAGTCAATCTCTCTACGGGGTGGCATTCCAAGTAGTTCTGAAGGAAACACGTCTGAATATCCCTTAAGGATAGGATAGTCATCAATTGATGTTTCCTTTTCATCCTCTTCCTCCCTATCATTGATAGTGATGGTAAAGAGCTAACATCCCTTTTGCATGCTCCTCTTAAGCTACATTGCGGAGATCATACGAAGAGACACGGGTCTTTGAATCCCGGTGATTAATATGGGTGAACCATGATCATCCTCACACTCGATTTCCTTCCTGCGGCAATCCATCTTGGCTCTGTGGGCATAAAGCCAATCCATGCCAAGTACGATAGCATAAGATCCAAGTAGTGTAACTCTAAGGTCTACTAAGGTGGTGGTATTTCCAATCTGCAGCTGACATGCCCTAACTTCTGATTCCATTGACACTCTAGCCCCTAAAGCTAACTCCACTTCCCAACTGACACGCTGTCTAGTTGCTACTATCCCGCAACGCTCCACAACTAATGGACAAATAAAGGAGTCAGTAGCTCCTGAATCAAATAATATAGATACATTGTTACCTTTGATCATACCTACAGCCTCAATGACCATGGCCTAGTGCTCAGCCTGGAGGTTGTCCACCGCTGCGAAGACTCTATGGGTCCTGCCCATATCTCCAACTGTAGGCTCTGATGCAGCCATTCGCTGATTCCCTGCCATCTGACCCTAAGGACAATCCCTCACCATATTCCCCATGGCTCCACATGTAAAGCAAGAACCCCGTGTCTAAAATAGGGCACCCTAAGGCCTAGAGAAAGCCTGTCCTCCTATCCTACTAGATCCACTGTACCCACCCCTGGAGGACTATTGTGTCCTCACTGGAGGGGTGTAAGGAACCTGAGCTCTCTAATCTCGCCTCTGATCCTGAGACTACCATTGCTTGGGCTTTGCACCCTGCTGATACTATGGAGGCTTCTGCCTCTAGTTCTATTGTGACTGTTGCAGAGGAGGGGGTTTGGAGAACCCCTATGAGTTTTTGTTATTTCCCTTCCAATGGGGTTTCTAAAATCCATATGCCTGGGGTGTAGGGTTTTGGTTCTGGAACCAATCCCTAGTATCATGTGGTCTGACCTGAATCTCCTCTGCTATCAGTGCCTTCTCCATGGCAACCCGAAGGCTCCCTGGAGTGAACATCCTCATTGGTCTTGCTATGCTGACATTTAGTCCTCTGATGAAATGGTTAACGAGAAGTTTCTCATCCTTTAGATAGTCCACGCATGGCAAGAGCTCAAAGAATTTTCTCTCGTATTGGGTCACTGAGAGACCCTTTTGCTAGAGGTCATGAAACTCATCTATCCTATGCTATCTATAATGTTCTGACAAGTACCTCTCCTTGAACCTTTCTGTAAATATCTCCCATGTGAAAGTTGTTATCACTATTTAAGAAAAGGGTTTTCTCTTTCCCATAATTGGCTAAGTTTTTGAAATTTTGAGTCAGACACATTATCAACTACTTCAAGTCTGTGTTAGGTCTTAAGGGTTTAGGGTTTTAATTTTAAATCATTCAATGTTTGATAAAAAACCCTCTAGTTTCTATTTCTGCGTTACTTTATCTACTTAAGTAATGGGTCTTGGGGTTGTATGAGGTGTTCCCCCATGTTATTCGCCTAGGTGATTGTTGAATTAATCATAAAAATTTATGCCTTATGTCTTTTCTTCCTAATGTTGTCGGGCCTTGTAAGTTACGCGCAGCTCTCAAATGGATCTATGGTTTTCACTGTTTCGTTAGGCAAAGTTGCATGTGGTTTAAGACTCACGAAATGGCAAAAGGGAGAAGCATTCTAAATGGTGTGCATTTGGTCTGGTTTAAAAGGCCTCCATCTTGTTCAAGATCCAATAGCTGGCTTTATTTCGCAGCCAAAACTTGCAAATGAAATACCTTTCACAAAATGGCGAAAAGGTTTGGTGGGACCCTGCAGCGAAGAGCTTTCAAACAGCTAAAAAGTGATCAGGTTCAAGAAAGATTGACGGTTCGCGCTGTTTCGTGGCTGATAGATGCTCAAAGGTTATGCCATGTGAAATAGTGAAAAGGTTTTCGGTCTGTGAAAAGGGAGTTTTTATAAGAGCGTAATAGATGCGCAAGTCTCATTTGATCTGATGGTTAGCGCAGCTTCGCAAGAGAAAGATGTTTGATAGTTAGCTTTTGCGAAATAGTGAAATGACGTGGTGCTCCAAGTAGGCAGTCCAGTCGGTCGAGATGGCGAGTAAGATGATGGCACATGGCAGAAGGTCAAAATAGTCAGCAAGTCGGATCTAAGGATTAAATGGTGGGTCCCAAAGGTGAGTCATGCCATGGGATAAGGAGTGACCTGGCAGATACAGGTGTCAAGGATGAGGTGGAATTCGATGTTTTCTCTTAGCAAATGAAAGGTTGACATGTCAGTTCGAAAGTGAATAGATGCCAAGTGGATGGAGTTGAGTCAGAAGGCCCACGTTTGCTGGATTTAGTAAGTTGTTAAGCATCAAGCAAGTCAAATATGTTCTAACGGCCCATGTGAGTTCGCAATGGTAAAGTGCTCGTGTTTTAAATCCAGTGAAATAATGAAAAGGTTTTTGGGCCCTGAAGACAGATAAAGCATGAGGTTAAAAGAGGATCAACTCCATTTTGATCCAAGGGCTCGTGTTGTTTCGTAGTTGTGAACCAACCAAAGGATATGCTTCATGAAATAGCGAAAGGAAGAGAAGGTATCCAGGTGTAATGTTAGATGGTGATGTGTCGATTGACACGTGGTTTCAGAAGAAGTTGAGGGCCTGCCAAGGTGTAACTGGCGGTTATAAGGGAAAGACACGTGGCTGATGTTGAACTAAACTCGAAGAGTTTTCCAATGATAATGGTCGAGTGCCATGTGGTATTCGGTAACTAGTGAAAGAGTTGTGTAAGTAAAGCAAGTATAAAGGTCTCCCTTAAAGGATGGTCATCTCCGATCTGATCCAACGCTTTGCATTGTTTTGTGGCCCTAAGTTGAAAGCAGTTTAAGCTATGTGAAATAGCAAAAGACCATTAGCCGTCAAGATAAGGGCACGATTAGTGAAGAAGTTGATGATCCCAGTAAGGGTTAAACACTGAGAAGTTAAGGTTCCATCTAATGCCTGGTGCAACTTCACGAAGGAAAAGTGCTCAAAGGATAAAGCCCATGAAATGGTGAAAAGGAGGTAGGGCCCGGTGCTAAGGAAAAGTTGTTAAGTCAGTATAAAGGCCGATCAAGTTTCATTTGATCGGACGGTTGGCGTGATTTCATTTAATGAAATTGCCCAAAGGTTATGCTCTGCAAAATAGTGAAAGAGTGAAAAGGAAAAATGTGCAGGCATGTTGTGACCCATTGGAGCGAAAAATTTGAATTCTCTCATGAATTCAATTCTAAAGGGACGACCAAAGCATGTGGTATCAATGTCACATTTAAGAGCCTGAGTACCATATATGATCTCATATCAACTGGATGAAGGTATCATTCTAAAGAATTGTTGCAGAGGAACAGTTGCAGAGCTATTTTCTTCAAATACAAAGCAAATTCATTAAGTTGCAGAGCGGATTCTTTCAAGCTAAAAATAGGTTTTCTTGTACTTTTGTGTGGTAATTCCTTTGCAATGTGTTTTAATTGAGGTCTTGATTTGTCACAAAACCAGTTGGGGATAATAGTTTAATTGCTTGCATATCTCAAAATGGCACCTAAGAGAGAATTTTCCAGGAAAGTTAATTACCAAGAAAGGGCCATTTGTGATGATTTTATTGAACAGTTGACATTGTCAACTAATCAGGCATCGAAAGTGAAAGAATTAGTGCCAAGAGCTCCTCGTTTGAAGATAGGAGAAGGGTTATATGACAAGGGTAACTAGTTGAGAGACCCACAGGTTGGGTTGTCTGGGTTGGGGTTGTTCAAAGTTGGATTTGGCATGAGAAATTCCCTAGCCCCTCATAATAGCATCTGGGAGTTAGATGTGGGAAAATTGGTAGTTCCAGGAGTATTCATGGATATGGATCTCCTGACTCAGATTGCACATAATTACGATCCAGTCACAAGAAGCATTAGGGATATAAATGGGAAAGCCCTCATTGAAATCAATAATGAGGAATTCAGAAGTGCTTTTGGGCTTAATGAGTTTACTAATTTTTTGGAACCCATTAATTTCAAATCATTAGCTCAGATATATAGTGCATAGAGGAACCACCTTAGAAATGGGCCTCTTAAAGAGTTCTTTGTGAAGATAGGTGGGTTGACAGTTGTAGGACCCAACACTAAAGAGCCCTTCTCATTGAATCTGTTCACCCTTAGGGCTAAGGGAGTGTATTTGTCACTTTGCCATATTTTGGGAGAGGATGCTGAGGCAAATATGCCTAATCATTACATGCTAATGATTGCTCAGATTTTGAATCCTTCTCTTGCAGTAACCTTTGATTATGCTTCCTTTATTACTAATGCTATCCATGGAGGGTTGATAGGCCTTTTGGATGGTATTCCCTCCTCATGCATCTATTTTTATTCAAAGGTGGTGATTATTTTGCAAGTGGGATGGATCTCATAAAAGAGAAAGATGGAGAAAATATGCCAGTGCAATTATGGAGTACAGTGCTGTCATGGGACAAAGATGATGCTAGTTTCTTAAAATTTGATAAATGTTTTGCATCAAAGATTAGGACTCTCCTCTGTTAAGAAAATCCAAGAATCCCCAAGGTTCTTTTGGAATTTATTAGACCAAAATAATTTGCAGAAATTGTAAAAATTGTCCATAATTGGATTGATATTTACTTATACCCTGTATCCATAGTATTTAGAGTATTTGGCTTCAGAGGCACTCCATTTTTATTTCCCTATCAGGTCCCTCTCAAAGTGGGAATTGTAGAAGTCCTCAGACAAATTGGTAGTGTACAAGAGGCAGAGCTGGCAGGCAGGGGTAAAGGGACTATTTTCCCTACGGTCACTATAGTCCACCAATTTATAATAACCAAGGGAGATTGGAACTATTTTGAGGATTTTCTCAAACCTTATCATTTGTCAACTGCAATATCCAGTTGTGTCGATCCAAAATATTTCTTCAATGGCATGTTTAGAAAGAGAGCAATATGCAGAGGTAGACCCCATCAATTCCAGTTTCTTGAAGATCTCATTAGAAATGAATTTGATCTAGATGAGAAAGAGTTGAGGAAGGAAAAATGGGTGGCTTATAAAAAGGCCTTAGATTTTGTACATCAATTTGATACCAACTATGACCCATTGTCTAGCTTTTTCCCTTTTGAGGAGAAAATAAAGTTCCTAATTCTTTGCTTTGAGGATGTAATGTAGAATCTGAAAGAAAAGAGGGAGGTTGTGGTTAAAAACAACCCTGAAAAGGAAAGAATGGTTCTAAGTAGGTCTACCTCCACTAGAGCAATCCCTCCTGGTGACTATACATTGCACAAGAAGTCTAATTATAGTGTGCTAATGCCTACAACATGGGAGCCCTCTACATCTAAAGGAAAGAGGAAGATAGAAGATGTCATAGACATCCAAGAGAGCCCAAAGAAGTAGAGAGTAGGAAAAGAAATTTGCAATCTGATACACACTTGTACTCTCCATCTCAATCCCCTATCCACATAGGAGATGAACAAGCAACAACTGAACAATTGATACAGTTAGGCAGTCTGGGAGAAATAGCCTACACATATGATGAAGTAGAAGAGGGAATGCCCGAAGAGCCCCTTGCTGTTGAGATGAACATCACTACCAATGAGTTTAAGGGCTAGGAGTGGGACCCTGAGATCAAACAGGCCAGTGATGACTTCTTGGCTGACAACAATTTTGTTCCATCAGGAACATTCATGCAATTTGTATGGAAGTAGAATATTGACAAATACAATGCAAGGTGTGAAAACAGAAAAGGTGAGCAGCCTCATAAAGATCCAGCTGTGGTTGAGGAGGAAATAAAGAAAGAAATGGCAGATGAGTTTAAGACCATCACTCCTGAGCAAGGAATAGATATGGTGGCACAAGATGGAATACTCATTCTCCCTGAGTGGGACATAGTAGATGCCTTGGTATTGGAGGCAGTGAGAAAAGAAACTAAACCCATGGAGGGAATCACTTTTAGCAAAGATAATGCTGCACTAGTCATGTGGTCTCTGAAGAGAGACGAGAATAAGAGAAATAAGGACACCCCAGGGTCAAGTTACCTTGGTGGAATGATAGTGAAAAGAGTGCAGAACACCGGGGTGGTGGAAGCTGCTAGCATTGTGCTAGAGACTGCAAAGTTTAGTGTTGCAGTAGTAGAAATGGAGGTTAAAGAAAAGGCAGACCTCCAAGTTAAGCTGGAGACAATTTTGAAAGCCTATAATAGTGCTAAGGAAGAGGTAAAGATAGCATCATTACTAAGCTGCAAAGCTAGTTGACAGGATAGTACCATCAAGGTGAGTCTTCAACACTGATGATCCCCTCTTCTCCTACAAGACCTCCACCTACCAGCCCCATTATTGAGTTCCCACCATCTCCAGCACCTTCTAGTTCTCAAATGGTTGAGATCACGACCCAAGAATTGGAAAATTTAAAATAGGCTTAGGCCTTGTATGCAAAGAAGTATGAAGAAAGAGTAAGGGCTACCATCTCAAGTTTTGCAGGTACCATGAGTGCCTCACTATTACATAACAACATAAGCAAGATTTTGGATATGTGGAATGAGCTTAATGGAGATAAGGCCATTTTGACACCTATTTTTGACAAGTGGAGGCCTAGAGAGTAGAATTTGGAGCTTATTTGTGTGTCTTATGATGAAGTAGGGGTTGATCCTATCATCAAATCCAATTGTGACACCACAAAGGATCTAATAAAATTAGTAGAAGGAATAGACAATGCTGACAGGAAGATCAACTTGTACAAAAAGGAGTACATTGATCAGGTTTTTTAATTGCTCCCAGGAGTTTTTGTCAGCCCAAATCAATTAAAGGACAAATAGGTGTGTCTTAAGGAATTAGAGGCCAAATTGTCAACTAGAATAAAAGGGATTGTTGACTTAGATGATGCTTCTTTTTTTGTTGTAACAATTCAAGAGATATAGAGAATCAAATCTCATTATGGTTTTCTCAATTCAGAGGTCAACAAGATGAGAAATTCCTGGAAGAGGTTAACCAAGGCTAAAGAAAAAGTGATTAATTTCACATGGCCAACTGATGATGTGTACAATGAGTGGAAAAGAAAATATTCCATCTAGGATGTAGAGCAGTTAGAAGGTGATCCTACATAGTTAGAAGAGGTTGCAATGAGACAACAAGTAGAAGAAGCCGCGGAGGTTGAAAAGGACTTGTAATCATTTTTGTAAAAGATATTTGTAACTTCTTCTTGAGAAGCAATAATTGTAACAAATTCTCCTAGGAAAGTCTGAAGCTATGTGCATCCATATTGTTATAAATGGATACCAGGACTAATAGGAAGATGATCGCAAAAGAATTGTAAGAAAACACTGCAGAAATTTATCTGAGCTTTTCTAAGTTTTAATGGAGAACATTCGAAAGTTTTTGTAATACTTTCTTGAAAATAATATCAATATACAGACCATTGGTTTTGAGTTAAAACTTTGTATCATCTTCAAATGTGTTTGCAATTGTTTACTGTTTCATTATGAATAATCTAGGGTTATTTTGTTTAAATAGGGGTTGTAAGGCAACTTTTAGTAGATGTATTTGTTAGCTTTTCTCTTTAGGAGGGAAATTAAATATGCGGGGATCACTTCTACCAGTAAATTCCTTGTGAGATATTTGAATCTTGATGAGAATAGTTTAATTTGGTATGCATAAATTCTTATATGTGTCAGGCATATATAGGGATCTACAGAAGCCAAACTAATGGGATATATATAGATATTTGACTAGGAGAGTATTGTTTGAATTTAGATGACTCTGTGACCTTGGATAAGGCATAGGTATAGATCAAGGTTGTTTATTACATGTTTTGTAGGTCAAAATACTGAACATGAGTATAATTTTCATTCCTTTGTTTCAGTTAGTTTCAAGGTGATTAGATCCGCTAGTTTTCTAGACTAGTTTGTTGTGGATTTATCTTTTGAATGTGTGAATTTAGTTCAGAAAGGTATACCCGCCTGGACTCTAAGTAGGTCCGAAGTGTAGAAGGTTAAATCAAACCTTGTCATATGTTGTCCTAAGAGTTTCCTTCCCTTTAATATCTCTTCTGCATAGAGTTATCATATTATTATAAGGATGTTGAAGTGAATCAGATTTTGAAGACAACAAGAGTATTAGGAACTAAACCACACTTGTATTCCTCCTATCTCCACCATGTCGAGGTTTTTCCTCTCAATAGATGGACTGCAACATGTGCCTTTAGATTGCTCTTGTAAGAGCGCAATGCAAAGCACCTCTCAAGGCTCAAAATCCAAGCCTCGACTTCTACCCTGTCGGTAGATCCCCCAAAAGATGGTGGCTGGAGGAGCATAACCTCCTTGATAAGATCCCCTAGATCTTGATGAGCTCTCTCATAAAACACTGGCTCTGCCACTGGAGGTGGTCTTGGTAGGTGCACAGACTCTGGCTCATTTCCACCTTGACTCTCTACAAGAATAGGAGGTGGACTCCTACTCCGTTCCCTATCTGTCGATCTATGACTCCCTAAGTTTTTATTTTTAACATGATGATCCTTTGCCGAAAACCTATTCTGGACTATACCAATTAGGTTCTGGAGTGCTTCTAATATGTTTCGATTTGGGTCATCTGGCTATTCAGGAGGAGCCTCTAGGTTCTCTTCTAGAATCGATTCCTCCCTATCTACCTCTTTGCATGCTATGCGTACATGCCTAGGACCCCTTCTGCCCTTGTGAGCTTGTCATGTAGTCCGAGGCATTCTTAAGAGAAAAATAAAATAAAGTAAATTAAATAACTAATTTCTTTGGAAAAATATTTAATTAATTAAATTTAAATATCCTATAAAATTAATTAAATAATTTAAAGCAAAACATAATGGAGAAAGGTTCCTAGCATTGGAAACCTTGCTCTGATACCAAAATGTCATGCCCAAACCTTTGGGCACAAACGGGATAATTTTTTTTTTTCAATCACAATTTAAAACATTAAATTAGCAAATATGAAATGCTCTAACATATTTTGTCTTAACTATGTTTAGAGTTAACTTTATCTACTAACTCAAATAAGTAAAAATAATTTAAAATTAGATGCGGATTATTAATTCTCCAAATAAATTATTATTGTCTCCACGATTTTAATCACTAAATTAATTTAGTCAATTAATTAACGCAGGTAACAATAAATCTCCAATATCCATTAATTGATCTTAGGATCTAATTAATTTAGTCCTAGCACTTAGTTTTGTAAGTGTCTATATTTTATTTTAACAATAATTAAAATGTAGTTTAAACTGAATTGACTAAAGGGTCGATTAGATTCAAAAGGAAAAATTCTCCTGTAAAGTTTAATCTCATCAAAATAACTTACCCTATTTGTCTTAATATTTCTAAAGGGATTAAACTTCATAGTATTTTAATTTAAACATTTTATTTTCTTCTTTAATTAAACCCATATGTTTATTAAAAACATATATAAATTATAAACACTTAAATAAATTTTAAATCTAAAATCTGCCTTATTATACATACATATATATATATACATACATATATATATACATACATATATACATATATATATACATATATATATATATATATATATATATATATATATATATATCAATAACTATATATTTAAATACCATAATAATCTCCACATATTTATAAAAAAACCCTAACTAGATTGTATATTATAAAATACCTCATATTATATAATTTCCTTACTCTCTTCTATACTACCCTAGCCCTACCCAAGCTAGGATTTTATATTTTTGTTTTATTCTTAATGTTATGCAGGGGACCGAACAGATACAATGGAGGAGGCGGAGATGTTTTTTGTTTGGGCGCGACAGTGGGATGTTGGGCATCGCCCATTGTGTGCCCACACAGTGGTGGCGCGCGGCACCAACCCACTATGTGTACACACAGTGGGATTCGGCCCCCCCCGAAACCCTATTTTTTTTTGTTTTTTTTAAATAGTGTTAATATTATTATTTTTTGTTTATTTAAATGAAATAAATTATATATATATATATATAAGTATTTATATATATATATATATATACATATTTATGTATACACACACACACACACACACACACACACACACACATATATTCTGAACATATAAAACAAAATAGATATTTTCTTCAAATTTAATCATGTTAATTATTTCCTTTTATTAATATCCTAGTTGCCACTAGAAATAGTTAGGCTGCCTAACTATGGCTTTTCTTTCTGCAAAAATTAAGTAATTAATAGTATTAAATATACTTAGAACAACATCTTTAGAAAATATTTATTTCATTTAACCTGATTAACTTTAGATTTTATTGCTGCAATAAACAAGTGACAGAATCTGATAAATCTAATAGCAACTATTTAAATGACAAAATTTAATATATTTAACAGCAACTAGATAAATGAGTTAAAAATATAATCTTAAAGTTATTTATAAGAAATAAAATTGATTCTTTTATTTTTGAAATTTCACATGCAAAATAGACTTTCATTTCCAACTGACATGCATACTAATAATGGCAACTACAGGGATCTTAATCCAAGTTAATGTATTTCTTCTGCAACAAATTATTACTTAACAAAATAATTTCATTCATTTAGAGTATATTTAAAATACATTATATTCAAAAATACAAATGGGATCTCTCATTTCTTTTCTGCAATTTAGCTTACAAAAAAAATTACATTTCTTTAAAACGTATTTCAAAGACACTATTGTCACTTTATGAATAGGTCTCTCATTTCAAATAAATGAGGACTTTAAAAATAATAATTACATTTATGAATATTTTTCTGCAACAAATAACTCTAGCAAACTTCCTCTTGTCCTATTCTTTTCTTCCAACAACCTGCAATTTAATCAAAGCTATGACCATGTAGTGCTCACCTCCCATCCTAGGATAACTAGTAGCCACCCCTGAGCTTGGAGAACAGAGCTCTAGATAGGTAACACACATGCAAATACAATAACCAAGGGAAAACAATCACAAACACATTCCCAACCCAGGGCTACATTGCACCACACATTGTGATGTCTTTTCAAGGGTGGTAGTGGACCAAGTACCCTGAGGAGACTGCAAGTATGGTAAAACATATAGCCACCTCATGACAAACCAAATACATCATAAGTATAACAACCCCACATCCTTATGCCCCCCAAGGCATTCATGCCTTATTTCCCTCCTTATGACCCCCAAATGCATAAACAAGCCATGCAACAAGGGTCACATAAAATCCCTTATGATCACTCTCATAACGAGAGCCTCTCACTCAAGGGCTGTCACTTCTACCACCCACAAGACCATCCTCTCTCCCAAGAGTAGGAGGCCTTGATTACTCCCAAAGCACATAAAATGCATACAAAAAAGTAAAACATAGAACACAATAATTTTCCAAGGAAAACATGCAAGAAACTAGTCTTTTTACATAAGCAAATCCTTTCAACACAACATACAATATAAAACAATACAAGGGGAAAATATGACCAACCTTCAACTGCCCAAAGGTATGCTAGATTGGTTGAAGATGAGCAACCCAATTCCACAAACCCTTGCCTCTCTACACATAGCCAAATTTTCTAAAACCAAATGTTTCTTTCAAATTCTTGTCTCCAAAAATGGAGAGTGGGTGATTACCCACAAAATCTCTCATTCTTTCCTAAAAAGGCCTCAGTGAGAGTTCTCATAGGTTTCTAAAATTGAAAAAGGAAAAGTCAGAAAAAGATCCAAAAGGATCTCTCATCAAAAAGGAAAGTTAACAACTTAGGTGATGCCTTCTAATTTTCAATTTTCGCTCAACTTAGGAAATCAACCTTTTAGGGTGTCTAAATGGTCACATGGGAGTTGAAACATGCCTAAAATTACTCCTAACCCTTAGGTATACCTGATGGGCTTTAGGAAACACTGTTAAACTACCCCTAGGTGTCCATTTAACCCCTTTTAAACCCCTCTGAAGTTAATTTTCAGGTCAAACTTAAGTTGACCACCCCAAAGATTCTCTTCCCAAGGCAATTATGAAATCACATTAAATTAATTGAAAAGGCTATGGTTAAACAACTCCCTCCAAGAGTCAATTTAAAAAAAAAAAAAAACATAAATCAACACGTGTCAAGTGACACAATAAAAATACTTTTACAAAATTATACATGAAATCTTGTCTCTTGTTGGATTTACACAAATAAATAAATTCAATTTAACACATATGCAACATCCACTTTTACAAATAAAATACTATACAAATGGGGTGTTGTCTCTCCAAATAGACAAATCTTGGTTTTACGAACGTACATAGGTCTAGGTTTGGTTCTCCATAATATTTTCATGGTCACATGGATAATTTTCCTGCGCGTCTCAATTACACATTAGTAATTTCAAATAACCTCATATAATATAAAACACATGAATAAGAATACACATCAAACAATCTACATAAGCAATTATCATAATTCTCATAATTTTAATCCACATGTAAAACATACATCCAATTTCTATCATCATAGTAAAGTCTTGCAAATCCAATAATGACATATATCCTCTCAAATTTATCCTATTCTAATATCATGTAGAGTTCTATATAATAAAGCATATAAATAAAGCATCAACATATAGCAATGTTATCCAAATCATGGAATCATATAAGTTCTAAATCCATAATCCATACAAATAAAGCATCCATAATAGTCCCAACATAAAAATCACTGAAATGCTAGACCGAGTCAGGGTAGGGCCTCACAAACTCCTATGATCAAACCCTCCAATTGACTTGGCCAAGTTATAGAGTGAACCTATTTGGTTACTAACTCTCTCACTTTAGGCTTTGCAAGACCTAGGCGTGTATACCTATTCACTAGTGGCTTTCAATGACTAGTGCTTTTTACAGCAGATTGAGTATCTTGATCTAACTTCCTCCTATCTCAGAATGGCATAAGTTCCTAGGATGGAGATATAGCAGATGAGTTCAAGATTTTTGTTGTGGAAGCTATTCGATCTTTGTGCTTGAAATTTATATGTATACACTATTGCTAACTTATTCTATATTTCCTACTTAGCTACTCCTATTTCTTTAAAGTAAAATGTGAACTGATATGGTGATAAATTGCATTTTATAGATGACCAGTGCCTTCTTCGCTATTTGGGCTACAGAGTTTTTATATTTCTTTAGGACTTATTGCTGGCATATTAACACTCCAATGAGACATTGTAGGTGATTGAAGGTTTTGTCATTGATGGCAACCTTACAATCCTATGGCACTAGCAAGACATTACACCGACACTAACAAGATCAGACTCTACACCGACACTCAGACCACTAGCACTAGCAGAGAAAGGAAGCATACCGACACAGAGGCTGACAAGATTTTTGTTATATTGTATTTTGTTTATTATTGTAAAATCTTTGTAAGCTGACTTGGCATCATTGTAAAATGACTCTTATATAAGAGAGATCATTGTAGAACATAAGTAAGTAAGAAAGAAGATAATATTTAAGCAAAATAAGGCAAACCTATTATGTGAATTATAGGTTAAGGGTTTATGTAAGAAGCAGAGTAGAAACCAGTATTGGATCTGGCATTATAGATTCTATTCTGAAGCAGCACAAGATACTGGATTTGTATAATCCATCATTGTAAGTCAGTGAGACTTCCCATTGAGCAGTGAGCTCTAGGAAGTTGGCCTTCCTACATGTGCAGGCCCCTCTTGTAGCAGTAATATTCTCTTATTGGCCAGTAAGTGAATATTGTGGGTCACAAATCCCATCAGGGTTTTTCCCACACCGGGTTTCCTCATTAAATCGTTGTGTTATGGTGTTTTTTTCATGTGGTTGCTTTTAATTCTATTTATTGCATTATTTCTTGCATACTAGTACATGGTTATAATGTGTTCTACATGTTTTAAGTTAAGAAATTCAATTCACCGGTTAGATACTGATTCAGCCCCCCCTCTCAGTATCTGTGGGAATCCTAACAATTGGTATCAAAGCTTGGTCCTCTATTTTCAGAAGCCTAATAGCTTGAGGAAGATCTTGACACTGGTAGATATGGAAAATCTGATGAAGCAACTAGAAGAAGCTCTTTTAGACTATGATGCAAAGAAACTGAAAAATATCAAACTAGAAGATGATCTAAAGACAGCTCAGGATATCATTCAGAAACTTCAATAAAATCTTACCATTTCAAGAAACAAGAGAAGAGAACTTTGTGAAAAGATGCAAAATGAGAATGATGAAAAGGAATCACTTAATGATATGATAAATAAGCTGAAACAAGAGAATATGACAACAAAGAATGAGATGCAGGATATGACTATGAGATTTTGTAAAGAAATTGAAGATAGAAAGAAGAATGAAGAAGATTTGACTATAAGACTAAGTGATGCTGCAAATGAAAACACAAGACTTAGTTATGAAAATGATTTGTTGAAGACAGATCTGATGCACACTCAGAATGACTCCAATGAACTGATGAGGTAGAAAGAAGTCTTAGAAAGAGAACTAGATACTACAAATCAACATAAAGAAAAATTGAAGAAAAACTCAGAGGAACTTGGTAACTTGCTGAAGAATAAAAAACCTAAAGGTGACACTTCTGGAATTGGCTTTGAAGTTGGTGAAAGCTCTGGTACTGCAAACACACAGGATCATAGCAAACTGGTAAGGCAACCTAATGCTTATAAATTCAATGAAAAATGCTTTAACTGTAATAAGTATGGTCATAGAGAAAATGAATGTAGATCTAGAAATTATCAGAATATCAACACACCCACCGGTCAATGTTCAAAATGCAACAAAGTTGGTCACAACTCTAAAAATTGCAGAATGAATGTGAGATGTTATGTTTGTGGAAGATTTGGACACCTATCTAATCAATGTAGAACACAAACTGGCATAGGTTATGGGAAAGCTATTCAAAAGAATAATGTGACTTGTTATGCATGTAACAAGATTGGACATATTGCAGAATTCTGCAGAAGTAAAGGATTACCGACAGACAACAAAAGTTCTAGCTTGAAAGGTAAAGAAAAGGTTGAAGAGGTTAAGCAAGAATTCTCAAAACAATGGATTAGAAAGTCAAACCTAAATATTGTTGGGAATACTCCTCCACTAGTAGAACCAATCAATGCTTCACCGATAGGACAGAGTGATGCTTCACCGGTAGGACAAAGTAATACTCCACTAGTAGGAAGCTCTTCATCAAATTGAAGAAAATTTTCTTGAGGGTTTGGAAATCATGAGACATATGCTATAATTCCCTCAGTAAATGGTGAGAAGTTGGAAATTACTTCTATATCGGCAGACAATGTTAAGTGACTACTTAACTGGCATGCATTAAATGTGGTAGATGGCAAAATAAACATTATAAATTTGTGGATTTGTCTCCATTTCACTTCACCAAGATTTCAAACATTCGAAGAGTGTGAAATTTGTAGAGCTAAGGGATTTCGAGCAAAGAGGCAAAGCACTTCAGAAATCAATCCATCCAAAAGGCAGAAAAAGGTATTTATCATGGCATCCTCCTCTACACCTGAATTCATAGAAAACCCTACAGTAGTCGAGGTTATAAAATGCCCTAGGCCCGTATTTCAACTAGTTCCCAAGGTATCTAAGAAAGATGACAGTGTAGGTGCTTTTTCCCAAATTCCAAAGGGAGTTGTTTTCGCAGAAGATCCCTGAATATATATTCATTGCAACATAGAGGAATCAGGAGATGAAGAAATCAAAAGCATGTATAAGACTATTATATGTGACAATTCCGGTAATGTAAAACTAGAACATAAAATTGTTGAAACCCTAGGATTCACTGAAATCCTCTGCATTCCCAAATTTCCCAAGGAGGTGATTAGGATAGTTTTAAGAAGGGTACATGACTCATTCTTTTGGCTTGATTAAGTACACAAAATAAAAAAGGAATCTGTGAAAGCAGTAACAGGGTTACCTTCCACCGGTAACAGACCAGACAAAACCAAGAAGGTCTCCAATGACCTAGTAATGAACTTAACTGGTGCAACATCAGACAGAAGGTCTTTGAGATTAATGATGTGACTGATATAAATGTGAGATTTGTTAGCATGATTTTAGGGTACAAAGCAACTCATGCAAACAAACTTAACTCAGTTTCTAGTTTATGCATTAAAAGTGCTTATGACATGGTTAAAGACAATGTGAAAATTGATGTATGTGAATGATTAAAAGATGAGTTGATTGATAACTTAGGCAAAATCAAGAAGGATAAGAAAGGAACTTTCAGATTTGGAAATCTACTTGTATGCTTGATGCTACATATAACTAAATAGGTTCCTGGTATTGGCCATAAGAATCTTGGATTTGATATATCGATAGGAAAATAATTGACAGACCTATTCAATAACATGGGTGAGAACAAAGAGAAGAACATTCATGACTATTTTCAAGCACTAAAGGTCAGGATGAACAAAAGAATCAAATTATCACAGAAAATTGTCAACAAAGACAAAGATGATATATGTTTTGTAATAAAAAAGGATGAGATCTGGATGGAAGCAGTCATCCCAAGAACAATCTGGGTAATAGAGATGGGTTATGAGACTGATGATCGTATAATTGAAACTTATGCTAAAGCACTTCTGGAAGTACCAAATGAACCGAAGGAAGAAGTATTTGGTAGTGCTGAAACCATAGAAAAACAAATTCAATCTAAGAAGAGAGTTAAAAAGTTTGAAGCGGTTGTGAGAAGAGGTTCTAGACAGGCTAAGGCTATTAAAGAAGATATACTAAAACAAACTGGTATCACTGAGGATGAGTTAGGAACTCTATAGCCTAAGACTAACCTATCACTGGTAGCTACTTCTTTGGAAAGTGACATGCCTACAACTTTCAAAAGAGTTGTAAGGAAAAGGGATCCTTCACTATCATCCACACCTTCGCCTAGAAGGACTAGAGAAAAACAATAGGCAGTAAGGTCACTGGTTAGAAAGACAACACCAAAGAAAAAGTTGACACCAAAGAAGAAGAAGACTAAACAAAACTTGGCCCCTCTTAACAAATTGCTATATGAAATCATAGAGGAAGGGAAACTCAAAAACATAGGAAAGGTCTATGATACACTATCAGCAGATGACAAAGAACAAGTTGAAAACAATGTTATTTTACACATGGACATCTATAAGAAATTCTTAATTGAAGTAATAGATGATCTACCAGATGAATTGTTCAAAAGACTAGAAGGAAGAAGACAAGTTGCTGTAGAGCTTGATAAGAAAATCAAAATTGAAAACTTACTTGTTGTTTATCCAATAGAATCACCTAAGGAGATAGATGACTTAATTGCAGAAGCCAACTGGTCAGTATTCTCTATTGCACACCGGCATATTGCATTAATGGTTGGAAGAGTGAATGAAGTAACAGAGGAAACAAAAAATGCATGAGACATATTTCTTGTTGAGAAAGAAAAACAGGAAGAATACAGGAACCCCAAACCAATAAAGGTATACCAGAAGGAGAGAGACAAAGGAAAAGGAAAGGTTGGTGGACCTCCGAGTATCAAAGTCAAAGATAACTTATCCCCACCGCCTCAAATTGCATCACCGATAAAAACTACTGAAGATCAACCGGCAGATGAGAGTATGGACACAGAGGATAAAAATTGTAATCTTGAGGTACTGTACACAATTGATGTTGATACACAAAAGGTCAACATTGTGATAAATAAAGAAACAACCGGCAAAACAGATATGGCTAGTGAGCCACCGGCAACTAACAGCATTAACAATGCAAGAGAGCAATAGGTAGAGACTCAGATTGAGACTAAAATAGAGCAACAAATAGAGAGACAAGCAGAGCAACAAGCTCTAGAATAGGAATAGGTTCACATGGAAATAGTTCCACTGGCAATAGGAGAAGATAAAAAACCATTGCTTAAAGAAATGGAAACATAGACTAACCTACTAGAGGTCACTGCAAGCTTGGTTAATTCCTCCACCAGTGGAATTCAGAATGTTGGTTCCTCCTCAACAGGTTACAAATCAAAAAATGTAACTGAAGTACTTTTGGACTCCATCAAAAAGATAACAGATTGTAGTTCACAGGCTTATAAAGATATAGATGACACAATCCCAATTTTGAAGGTAATAGCTCCTAACTGTAACATAGACAATAAGGATTCTTTAAAACAACTTAATACTTTGTGTAAATACATAACTGAGAACACAGTGACTATTGAGAAAATAAAGGAAGAGACATTGAAGAATAAGGTAGAAATTGAAAAGAAAAAATTCTTTGAAGATCAGATAAAGAAGTGTACTAGGGAATTTGACACACTTCTACCAGAACTATGTAACTTATTAAAGGAATTTAAAACTCTATATAAAGATACTTTCAAGACAAAATTTTTGACAGTAGACATAGATAAGAAAATGAGCAAGGTACAGGATGAAATAAATAAACTTGTAGACAATTTTGTTAACTCACCTGATACTTTATCAGTTTTTGAGCAAAGGATAACCAGTTTTGAGGAAGAATTACTTAAGTTAGAAAGAGATAAGGAGAGAATAGTAAATAAGGCAAAGCATTCAAGACTAAGACTGAGTCCAAGATTAGACTATCTAGCATCATTACGAAGGAAATATCTGAGGCACTAGTACAGGGATAGAGAACACCGACAGAGCATATGCAGGACCTCACCGGTATAGTTAAAAGAACAAAGATAGCAATAAAGGACAGCAAGAAGTTTATGGAGAGTATAAACTTGATTTTGGTAGATCTTTTTCAAATTGTAACTACCCAGTTACAAGGTTGAGTGAGACTACAACTCTACTAACATCTTAGCAACCTTTGTCATTGATGCCAAAGGGGGAGTAGTAGTAAGAGAAAATAACCGACAGAAGAATTATCTACTCAGGGGGAGCTCTTATATTTTTGGTAACATAATTTTGGAAACATTTTTGGATTACAATTTTGGATACACTTTTGAATTTTCTCATGAGTGTTGCCATCAATGCCAAAGGGGGAGATTGTTGGCATATGCACACTCCAATGAAACATTGTAGGTGATTGAAGGTTTTGTCATTGATGGCAACCTTACAATCCTATGGCGCCAGCAAGGCATTACACTGGCACTAACAAGATCAGACTCTATATCGACACTCAGACCACTAGCACCAGCAGAGAAAGGAAGCATACCGACACAAAGGCCAACAAGATTTTTGTTATATTGTATTTTGTTTATTATTGTAAAATCTTTGTAAGCCGACTTGGAATCATTGTAAAATGACTCTTATATAAGAGAGATCATTGTAGAACATAAGTAAGTAAGAAAGAAGATCATATTTAGGCAAAATAAGGTAGACCTATTATGTGAATTATAGGTTAAGGGTTTATGTAAGAAGCAGAGCAGAAATTGGTACTGGATCTGGCATTATAGATGCTATTCTGAAGTAGTACAAGATACTGGATTTGTATAATCCATCATTGTAAGTCAGTGAGACTTCCCATTGAGTAGTGAGCTCTAGGCAGTTGGCCTTCCTACATGTGCAGGCCCCTCTTGTAGTAGTAATATTCTCTTATTGGCCAGTAAGTGAATATTGTGGGTCACAAATCCCACCGAGGTTTTTCCCACACCAGTTTTCCTCATCTAATCATTGTGTTATGGTGTGTTTTTCATGTGGTTGCTTTTAATTTTGTTTATTGCATTATTTCTTGCATATCGGTACATGGTTATAATATGTTCTACATGTTTTAAGTTAAGAAATTCAATTCACTGGTTAGATATTGATTCACCTCCCTCTCTTAGTCTCTGTGGGAATCCTAACACTTATTGTGTAAACTTATGAGACAGTTTTTAAACCCACCCCTTTTGGAAAGTCTGTCAGTTACTGTTTCTTATGAGCCTTACTTTGATGTTTATATTGTAAACCGCTTGAATGAATTTAACCCTAACTTTAAGAGACCATCCAAGGAAGAGTTACAAGGAACAATTACAATTCACAAGTAAATCTTTTTGATCCAAATGTACAATATGGAACACAAAACTTTACTGGAAGAACACAAATAGCCTTATCTCCTTTAGATAATATCACAAGCAACTGCCTGCAGAAAATGCATTATTCCACAACACATACACAAAAGAAAACAACTGATTATATTATATTTTTGTCAAAATGGTACAATGGTGAGACCAAGGCTATAATATATCTCTATTCTTTTAAATATTACAAAAATTCCCTCATTTATATGAGAGTATACAATTACACCAAGAGGTGTGATTGTTCAGTATGTAACTACTAACTAGTGCTTTTATTAACAAACTGAAAGATAAACAAATTTAACATCCCCACATGTTCCATGTATTTGTCATCTTTGTACATTATAATATCATTGTTCATTCACCTCATATCAGTTTATACAAGGAAATAATTAGAGAGAATGTGATTCACGTAAGGCGATAAATCTTTGTTTCGATCCAATCCTGCTACTACTCGATCTTTGTCATTAACGAATTCTTGTTTCCATTGCTCCAACAACACCAATTCACCATCATTGTAAAAAGTGGGCACCCTAGGGGTATTCCCATTGTCCAATATTTGAAGCTCATTTCTTAATCGATCTGCAAACTCATCATGTGACTTCAAGTAATTCTCGACTTCAATCCTCTCACTAGGAGTCATTAAACTCTCATCATTCATCATCTCCTGTAGCCCTGATTTGAGCCTTTTATGTTCCCTCAAAGCTTTGGTTGTCCCAATGTATGTTTTGCAATAATTCTCTGCAACTAGCATCACACTCCTGAACCTATGTTCAATTATTTCATAAACAAATTTATTCATCTTCTACTGCATCTTTTCTATTTGCTAAGATGATTTTTTTGCCTTGCTCCTCCAATATATTGCATCCGTCCAGGCTTCCATAGTATCTTGGTCAATACAATATGGCATTCATGTTTCACTAGTGCCTGTCTCAATCTATAGTAATCATGCTTGCAGTCCTTGCCTTTCTTCATCAGCCTTTTCATAAAGGTTCTTATATGTAGAGTTTTCTCTAACAAGAAACTCTATCTAATCCTGATTTAGCTTGGCCACATCCAAGTTTAGTTTGGTAGTGATTCTGGGATCAGTCCTCCCAACTTGTTGTATCATCAAATGTCTGAAAGCTTCTTCTGTGTCAACCAATGTGGGCCTCTTATTTTTAGGATAGATAGCCCATTGTAAAAGAGCCTTTTGATCTAGATCATATCTTGATCCCTTGAAGAGTTTATCAATTTCATCTTGCATCATTTGCTTACTTAGATCCTATTTTTTGAGAAAATTGTCAATTAATAGGGAAGACTTCATATCCCATCCAGAATACAATAGCACACTAGCCTCCTTAAGCAACTGCCTCCCTTTTTCAAGTGACATTTCTTCCATTATAAGATCCATTTCCTCCTGTAGCTTCCAGACCTTCTGCTCTTCATTGCTATCTTTCATGATGTTTCTGATCTGTAGTCCTTTATGTTGATACAGGAATATGGTGAACTCTTTGGAGGCAATAAAATCACTATCAGCAATGAAATCCTCATGTTCCAAGAATCTAACATTAGCAACCTCTCAGATATTGAACTTTCCTATTGTCAAATCTATCTATGTACCCCCTTCAGAACCAAGAAGGTAGTCTTCTCTAGGAGAAAATGGAATAGCACCAGATGTAGAAGCATGGGACATATGAGCTAAAAGCTCTGTACTTCTAATGGTATCAATATATTCCCCAAAGACATAAGGGGGAACTCCTTCAAGTATTTCCAATTCATGCTCCATAAGTTTGTAGACCAACTCCAAGGGGTCCTCAATCTTTTGCAATACTTCTTTATTTATTTTACCTCTAAAAAGATTCCATCTATAGGCTTGCATCACCTTCTCATATTTTCCTCTTTTTGCTCTAGCCTCTCCTCTATCAATGTTCTTAATGAGGTCATTAGGAAAATATGACTTATGTTCTCCAACCTTTAGCCTCTATGATGACCAGGTTGTCCTTATATATCCCCCAGGATCAAAATTTGGCCTTAGGTCTTCCATTGCCATACCATAATAGTTCAACTTTGTCTACAACAAACCATAACTTTTGGAACTTTTCACAATAAAGTCTGAAAAGACTAACAATCCAGGCACAATTAACTATTTCCCATGGTTTGTCAAATGCTCTACACTCACAATTGATAGTTGCCTCACAATTTCCAGGCAAGCCACTCTGTTAGGTACGGTAAGTGGCAATAGATATGGTCTTCCTCAAACCCATACACCCTTATTTGTGTGCAATCTGAAAAACAATACCAATCTCCCCAATTGTGGTCAATTGATGAATTTTCACCATAATCCTTAGGTCTCAAGAATCTCTGAATCTTTGGTGCAAGGGCATGATCATATGGACAACCCAACAATCTGTACAATGTTTTAACAAAGAACTCTTCAAATTGCCAATACTGATTATTGGCATATCTCTGGTCCCATGAGGAAACCCACAATTGAATCAGTTTTCTCACTCCAGCCTTGTCATAAGCTCTGACACATAATTCTTCTAGCCACAATCCTTCATCTTGTCCAACATATAACAACATATGCATAAGAAGGGAATAATACTTAAAGTGCACATTGATCATATCCCCTTTCAGCTTCTCCAACCCTTAATTTAGGGCTTCAACAAGGTAAGTAGTAAAATCAAAGAAGCGGGGGTCTCTAGACTGCAAATCAGCACAAATGACCATGGCTGCAATATCCATTAAAGGATGGGCTTTTATCCCTAGAACCCGAGCAACACAGTAATAGGTATATTTGAAGTAAGGGTGGAAGGATTTGACATCATAAGGGGCTTTGTCATCCTGACCTAATGGCACTAAAGACCCTGCATTTCTAGGCTTGTGTATGGGGAGTCTCCATCTCTTGTAAATGTATTCTAGGTTAAAGTATTCACTCGTCAATTTCTTGAGGTCAATTGGTTCCTCAAACCCCCAATATAACTCAAACACGGTGTCAATAATCTCCCTTGTAATTGAAAAAATTGGCTCACCCATATAAATATATATGGTTTGGGTTTTAGGGTCATAGTTGCTTGCCAAGGCTTTCATGAGTTCTACATTTACAAAGACATTAGCGACAACCAGTTTGCCTAGGTTTAATCACCATAAATTATTTATAGGCTGAGGAGAAAATCTTTTGGCATATCCATATACAAACAATTCATATCCCCTTAATTCGGTCCATTTGTCTCCAAGATCCTCAAATCTATCCTCCAGACCTTCCTCATCTGCCTTAATATTTTTAGACCTTAAACTGGATGATGGCGACTGATCAATCAAATCCTGGGCCAAGGAACACCCTTCCTTCTTATGTCTTTTGGTTTTTTCCTCTGTGGTAAGAGGTTCATGTCCCTTTCTAGTTTTACTAGCTTTAGATGATGACTCCATTTTAATCTAAGAAGAGGCTTTGTATATGGATAACTTACTTGAAATCTATGAGCCGTCGCTGTGAATTCATCTGATTTCTACTTCTGGTTTGTTGCTTATGGATTCTTCAGTACTGTGTCCTTAGTTACCAATTTATCACTTATGGTGAATTGAGCAGTTAGTAAAGGTAGTTCAACAATGGCCACTTAGATATACGTTTGAAATAAATGGTGATGTGACCTAGTCGAGATTTAATTATGATCTTCACGGAAATTAATAATC
Source organism: Cryptomeria japonica (assembly GCF_030272615.1). Lineage (NCBI taxonomy): Eukaryota > Viridiplantae > Streptophyta > Pinopsida > Cupressales > Cupressaceae > Cryptomeria > Cryptomeria japonica. The sequence goes on along the minus strand of NC_081411.1, from coordinate 798,483,048 downwards.
ACTTCGATTAAAACATGTCTTTTGATCACTAGTTTTTCAGTCCATCGATCTCTTTATTTCCATCAAAAATGTTCTTGCCTCAAATATCATGTCAATGAGGTATTTTATCCTTTTATTGAAATACTGTATTCGATGAGAACGTCTACCTTTTCATTGATACATATCCTATATCAATCGGCTTACATGTTGAAGAAACTTTAGGCTTGTATAACTCCCTCTATCTTTCCATTGAAACACATTTCTTATTGGTACCATTGTACCCTTTCGATGAATGAGTATATCGTTTCATCAAAGCCCTTGTTTATTTGAAGACCTACTTTTATTAAAATCTCTCATCGATGAATTCATTAATGGTTTCTTTGATAAAATTCCCATCGGTGAAACAACATGTATCAGTGACTTGTCTTTTGGTCTCCTCAAAACCCATATCCTATCGATATCTTTATCAATGGAACTTTCTTCTGTTTGATCGACATCACTCTTTCAATAAGACTGTTGTTTTTGGTCAGTCTTCTATGTGTTGATCCGATAGCATTATTTCCTCGAAAGCCTTTTCCTGTCGATGAGACTATTTCCACTTTCTTCGATATTCTTTTGTTGATGAAATCATTGCTTTCAATGAGTCCTATTTTAAGATCATCGGTATTCCTTTTTCTTTGATAGCCCTTTTATATCGATGAGACATCACTGGGCCTCATCGATACCGACTGAATTTGAATCTTTTGATAGGATTCCATCACATTTGTTCGACAACTTATAGGATACTTTACTTTGGTAGGAAAATGATGGTTTTTTCTTCTAAAAATGGAGGATTTTATGATTTAATTTCACAAATCAAGAAATTTTATTTAATTTAGATTTGGTGCTCAACACATCCCTTATAGTAAGTCCTAATCTATTCTACTATTCCCTATACTGGTTTATTATGTCCTACCATTCAATTTTGTTTTGCAGCAAAGAAACAAAATCTCTCACTTGAACTTCACCAGCATAAATGTTTAGAAAAGATTGATAATAATGTCCTAAAAGAAAACCGTGTAAATAAGATTCACACATCCTGTTTTGATAAAGAGGATGAGTCCTATACAAGTCCTCAAGGAAATCATAATCATCCTTGTACTCTATTTTTCTATTTGGTACCAGTTGGTTTATCTTCCACTGAAGAAATCTTTCTCTAAGGAACAAATCATATACCCCTGAAGGTTTTCTCATTGGTAACAGAGCTAAAATTAGCTTGACTAGTTCTAACCTTTATATTGCTTGGTCTTTCTGATTTTTCATCCCATCTAGTTGTTTTGACATCTGAGCATTCTCCTTACATTCTTCAATAGTCTAAGAGAGACTTCATGGGATAGCAAAATAAGTTGAAGTGTGAGGATCACGAGTTTGGATCCTTTGGTTTTTTAATTGTTGTTCTTTTTTCTCTAGATCCTCTTTCAACTTCTTTATTATCTCATCATTATGCAATGTTTGGGCAGTTTCTTGACACAATGTCTCCTTTGTTTCTTCCATTTTATTTCTCACGTTCTCTTCCCTTTCACTTCTTTTTTTCTGGTTTTTCTCATCTTTCATAGTGGTCTCCTTTATTTCCTCATCTTTTTGTTTAAGAAGTTCCTCTAAAAATGACATTTCCTTCTTTTCTTCAGAGAGTTATGTTTCAATTCTAGATAATATCATAACTTTTAGTAATTCATCATCCTCCTCTTCCCTTCCTTTATCTTTTTTTTTGCGGAACCTCTTCTTCGACTAAAATTTCTTTGCTCTCTCTTATAACATTGTTGAGGTGAAGATGGAAATGGAGTTTCACAAGGTTTAGAAGGAAACAACTGACTTTGGTCAATCTTAAATTCTAAATAAGATGTTCTAGTATCTCAGTATTAGCTCCTGAAGGGGTAGAGGAGTGAGTTGATTGTTTCATATCAGAAACATTCGATGAATTATCATCGATAATGATGATTTTAGGGGTAGATTGTGCAGGGTGTTTCTCAGAACTTGGTTCATTCTGTGGCACATTATTGGTGTTTAGTAGACTAGGTTGTGTTGACATAGGTGGTGGATCTTCATAAGTATGTGAGGTAGGAGGGGTTTGCACAGGAGCTAGTTGAAAAGGCTCACTAGGGTTTGAAATAGAGGGGTCATCAGAAGCCCTATGGGTGTTAGCAAGAGAGCTAGGTTTTTCTTTTATTTCTTCCTCACTAACCCTTCTAGTGGAGCTACATGTAACTCTTGAGGTTCAAGGCTCATCAGTATCTATCTTCCTCTTTTTCTTTGATGTATCCCCTTTTGTCAACTTGGGTTCCCCACTTGCCCTTTTTGACTTCTTTTGTGAACATTCTCCTTTCTCCATTTTTACCCTTTTTGTAATGGGTCCCTTTTCAATCTTTTTGATGGGAGAAAATTAAAATTCTAACCATTTTTCTTTTCTAGACTCTTTTTTTAAGAAGTGATGTTTGATGATTAAGTGAGTCAAACTAGGGTACTTAATTTGACTACCTTTTTCTTTTACCCTAGATATCACATTGGAAGAAATTTGTGAAAACAAGAAAGTAGGAAGATTGACTTTGTCTTGTTGGCTACTATTTTCATACCTTAAATGAATCTATAGCCGCATGCCTAGTCCCAAAACAATACCATATTGTCCCTCACAAGTAAAGAACTTTGTCAACCAAAGAACTTGTTTTCTACAGTTCTTCTACGATGCCTCTATTAAGACCCTTTGTACTACCCTTATGCATTTGTAACTCAAGTTGGGGTTCTTCTCCTTCATGAAATGCATCAATTACTTCATCAAAATTGATATGACCTTTGTTCATCAATTTCCCTTCAACTGGAATGCTTGATAATTCACTAATGACTTGGGGTGTTACTTCTATCACATGCCCACCAACTCAGGTAACATTAACATCAATTGTTTTGAAAACATACTCCACTATTCTAAGTTCAAACCCTTCAAACTTTCTAATAAAATTTAACCAACCCACCTCCTACAACAATCTCTTTGTTCTGGGGTCTAAACTGAAATATTTTGGTTCTATTATTTTGTTGTTCCCCACTTTTACCTCTCAGAGAATTGTAACTTTTGCACTGCAACTATCAGCTTCACTTTCAAAACAAGTAGTGAATAATTTCCCTTTCGAGATAAAATATGTATCTCAGATATCAATTGATTACACACACTTTGGCTCCTTAATTTCATACTCATTCCTCATGATCTTCCCGCCACAAATTGTACTTTGTTTCTTAATTCATTGAGTTGGTAGTAGTCATAACATGTGTGCTTTATCATCATAATCATTACTTTTTAAAATTTTAAGGGGCACATGTTGTCATCCAAATTTTTCCCTTATTTCCCCATTTAAAACTTACAACATATAATATCATTGTTAATAATAAGTTGGCGGAGGGTATCAATTTATTAGTAATAAACTGACAAACTGATTAGGAGTTACTCTGATATCTATCTGCATGAACTAATTAAGCATCAAATAACATGAGATGATTTCTTACAAATAATATTTTTGCTTCATGAACACTCAGGAGCTACAAGAACACAAAAACCAGCAAAAGACTTATTTCTTGAGAGTTGAGAGTCATCAGGAGTCATCAGGAGAAAACTATGGTTGATCCAAAAAAAACCACCATTTTTGGTTTTTAACTTTTTCCTTAGGTATGAATCGCCATTTATGGTTTTAAATTCACCCCTGGGGTAGACCGCCATTTCTAGTTTTCAATCTTCCCTAATTTTATTTTTTTTGGGAGATAAATTGCCATTGATGGTTTTCAATTTACCTCCTTTATTCTGTCTTTTTCTTGGAATTATTTAGAAATGGAATTCACCATAGAAGTGATGTCTTCCAAGATGAAATGTTCAATTCTAGACCACAACTTTTAAATAAATTCTTCCTTAGATGCTAGTTTATGATATACCTTGAGACAATAACTATTAACCAAAATATTCCTTATTTCTCCATCAATAGGCACGAGTTGAACTGCACCATTGTCAAAAACTTGATTTATCTCATATAGTCCTAACCATCTTGTATGAAAAATTCTTTTGAATTCCTGAAACTGAGAATCAAACAATAATGACCAATCTCCATTCTTAAACTGTTTAGAAGTGATATGCTTGTCATTCCATATCTTTCTCTGATTTTGAATTATTTATTTATATTGCAAAGCTTCCATTCTCATTTCATGTAATCTGTTTAGCTGGAAAATTCTTATCTTCTCTGCTTCAGATAGACTAATTCCATCTTCTAATGATGTTCTCAATGTCAGCAATTCAAACTCAATTAGCATAACAAGGGTTTTTCCATACACTAATTCATATGGAGAGAATCTTGTGATTTTTTAGTTGTACTATATGCCCACACTACCTCATCCACTCTATTTGACCAATCTGATTTCCTTAAATAAATAGTCTTTGTTACTATGTTTTCTAATTCGTGATTGGTGACTTCCACCCATCCATTTTCCTATGGGTGGAATGGTAAAGAATTTCAATGTGTCAGTCTATACTTGTGTATGAAGGCTTCCATCATGGTGGACATGAACTATGGTCCTTGATCAAACACTATCTCCCTAGGTGCACCAAATATTTGAAGAATGTGTTTATATATAAAATTGGCTACTTTGTCTTCTCTCGATGTTGGTAATGTTTTTACTTTGGTTTATTTTATAATATAATATGTACAAACCAAAATGTATTGATATCCTCTGGAAGGAGGATCAATAGGTCCCACAAAGTCAATTCCCCATTTTTCAAATGGTTCCAAGACTATGTGTGGTTGAAGTGGCATCTCCATTGTTGCTTTTGGTCTCCCCATGTGTTGGCACTCATTACAATATTTCACATAAAATGAAACATCTTTAGTCATGGAAGGCCAAAAGTAGTCTACACACAATATCTAATGAACTAATCTGATCACAAAATAATGTCCTCCTTCCTGCTCATTATGGCATGGATGTATAATGCCATAAATATCAATTTACTACACACAGCTGCAAAGAGCATGATTAGGACACATTTTGAATAAAATATGATCAATCCATTGAAATCAAGAACTTTCACGAATTAATTTTTTCTTTTGCTTAGGACTGAAAATATTCGGACACTTCCCTGTTACAAGATAATTTGCAATATCAGCAAACCATGGTGTTTGTACTGATATGGAAAACAAGTGTTCATTGAGAAATGCAACATTTACTGGTTCATTATTCCCCTGTAAAATCATTGTTGAGAGAAATTAAACAACAACATTATCCTTACCTAGCTTATCCATGACGGTAATATCAAATTCCTGCAATAGTAACAACCATCTTATCATGTGACCACCTACATCAGTTTTTTTCATTAAGTATTTCATGGCTACATGATCAGTGTGGATATATACTTTATAAATAGTAATATAATATCTAAACTTGTTTATTGCATACACAACATCTAATAATTATTTTCCAATCATGGTATAATTACTCTCTATTGAGCTCAAGTTTTTGCTAATATAATAGATGGCATGCATAGCTCTATTTTCATATTTTTTGTCCCAAGACCGCTCCAATAGCCAAGTTGGATGCATCTATATGTATATGAAATGGTTCTCCCCAAAAAGGTCCCTTCATTATAGGTGAAGTATTCAATGCATACTTGATATCTTCGAATGATTTCTAACAATCAACTGTTCATAAAAATTCTGAATCATTCTTGAGCAATGTAAACAAAGGTTTTTCAATTTTACCGAATCTCTCAATAAATATTCTATAATAAACTGCATGTCCAAGAAAAATTCTAACGTCAGTGAGTTTTTGGAATTTCAATTTGTTGAATAACTTCCACTTTCTTCGGATCAAATTTAATACCTTCCTTATAAATAAGATGTCCTACAACAATTCCTTTTGTCATCATAAGAGCACATTTTTCATGATTTAATGATAGTCTATGATCCTTGCATCTTTACAATAATTTATCCAAACTTACCAATGCTTCACCAAATATTTGTCCATGCACTATAAAATCATCCATGTACGCCTCAACACATGAAGTAGTTAAATATGCAAGAATAACCAACATAACTCTTTGAAAAGTAGCTAGTGCATTAAAAGTCCAAATGGTAGGACCCTATATACATAAGTTCCTTAAGGACATGTGAATGTTATTTTATCCTAATCCTTAGGAGCTACTTCTATTTTATTGTATCCGATGAAGCCATCCAAGAAAGAGAAATAGTTACTACTAACTAGGTTATCCAAAACTTGATCAATAAATGGTAGATGAAAGTAATCCTTCTTACTAGGTTTATTTAATTCTGTATAATCCACACACACACAAAAATTCCCATTTTTCTTATGTACAATAACCAATGGTGAAATCCATTGACTATCTGAAATTGGATAAATCAATCCCAATTGCAATAATTATTTTATTTCTTATTTAGAAAAGTCCCTCAAATCTTTGTTGGTCCTTCTCTATCATTTCCTCACAAGTTTGACATCTTCAGTGTAAATGTGATGTATAAAAATGGAAGGATGTATTCCTCTCATAGCCTTATACTGCCAAGAAAATGCTTTTGTATGTTTCTCCAAAGTAAGTTTTAACTTCTCTTGTTTTGTCGAAAGCAAGGATCAATTGATGAAGAGAGGTTTATCAATTGAGAACAAAATTTCCTTGGTTTCATTTTTCTCTTAAAATGGATCTCCAATAACTATGTTAAAAGGATAAGGATGTTTCTCATTATCATGTAGAACTTGCTTCTAACTTTTCCTCCTAATTACTTCATGAGAAGGGTATTCTTCATCTTCTTGATTAAGTATTTTACCATCATCCAAGTTTTATCTCTGTTCTACATACTCTTCATATTCTTGAACATGTTCAGATAAAGCAACCATAGCTAACTCACCCACCTGTCCCCTTTTGAATTCATTTCCTCATCAATCCAAAAATGATTGTTATAATGAAATGTTGGCTTTTCTGGAGGATAAAGGGTCAATTCCTTCTTCTTTTGTCCATTAGAAATGGTCATACTTCTAGACCTGCAATCAATTAATGCTATTGCAGTTGCTAGCCAAGGTCTTCCTAGTATGATTGGGTATCTTGATGCTCTCTTCCTAGCCTTGAGCACCAAAAAGAAAATTGGATAATGATGCAAGAGCATCCCCGGTTCTTAGCAATCTTGCATCAACCAAAAACATTTCCTTTCTAGTTTGTTTTCTGTTTTGCAGTTTTAGTATTTCTTTTTGCATTTTCTTACATTGGCTGACCAGATCCTGCGGAGCTAGATTTTTCTTGAGGACATGATCATCTTCTTTATTCCTAAACCGCAAAGCATTTGGATCATTTTCCAACAAGTTATCGATTCTGGATCCTGAGACAATTTTTTGACTTAGGATATCAGAACAAGTTGGACCTATTTACTATTTGTGAATCTTGTGGATCTCTTCTATAGCTTGCGGAGCCTTAGTTCATTGATTCCAATGTTCCTTGGTGTGTGGTCGACCTTCCCTTTGATCTGCACTTCATCCTTTGGATTTTCCAGAAGAATCTCTTTAGTGAAATCTACTTGTTGGTTTTACATGTTTGATCTAGTTCTTCGAGATTTGATCCCTTTTGGACCAACCAAATCTCCCTAGATCATATAAATCATTGTAAGCTGGTAATATAAGTCAATCAGATAGAACATAGAAGAAAGATTTTAATATTTAGAGGTCTGGAGTTGACTAATTCTATAATTGAGCATGTATGTGGCAAGCTAGTGAGCCAAATCTTGTAACTCAGATATTACCGGTTATTTGTAATCAGTTTTTATGATCTAATTCGTTTAGTTTTGCATTGTCTCCATCATATCCTCTTGTTTTCATTGTGTTTACTCTTTCTGCCCATTCTGGATTGATCTCTTTGAGTTCCCTCCTAACTGGTGATAGCACTAGATAATCCCAAGTATCAATAGTAACTGTGACATTTTCCAAGACACCCTTAGGCTTAGCAGTACACTAATCTGCTAACTGAAGTATAGTTATTGTAGGTTGAATTACTGACATTCCCAACATCTCCATTGTGTGAGCAATGATAATGTTCATAGTTGCTCCCAAATCAATCAACACATTAGGTATCTCAATTCCTCCTATGCTTAAAGTAATCATAGGACTCCCAGGGTCACTATATTTCTGAGGAAGCAATCTTCTTGGCAGTATATCAATAAGTTTGGTCCCTACTTGGATTGTGGGTGGAAACTTATGTTTTTTTACACAAAGTGACTTAACAAGATGATTAATTTATGGAATATCCTTGATATCTTGTAACAAAAGAATCTCTATGTTGATCTTTTTCAAATCACAAAGTATTGGTGAGTCAGCCATGCTAATATGATATGGTCTGGAAGAATCAGGAGCTATATGTGATGTCTTCAAATTATCTACATATGGTGCTTCATTAGTTACTTCCTTAACTTTGTTAGAATTTAAATCATTATTCCCCTAGGATTCTTCACTTCTCTCCCCCTTCTTTTCCAAAGCAATAGGTTTTGAAGGAATATTATGATTCCTTAGTTGAATATCATCAACTTCTATTACATTTAAAGTAGGAGGATTAGAATCAACACTAAATGTTTGTTGAGGATGATTGTTCTTCAAATTTGGGACAGGCTGAGCTTGAATTCTAGGTTTATTCACCTTCATTGGCAGTATTTTGTCCTATGATAAGAGGTGGAGGTTGTCCCCAAGGTCATTTTGGCACTTGATTTTACCATGGCTGAAATTGAGATTGATTTTGTTGCTATGGTTCTAGATTAGGTTGCCACTATGATTGCTATTGTGGTTGGTTCTACTACCATTATGGAATAATTCACTTTTGAGGTCTCCAAGATGTAGGCGGTGGTTGCATTGGATAAGGAGGGATCATTTGGTTAGGATTTTGCCACTAATTTGAATTACAATTATTCCTAGGACCCAATTGTCCTGAATAAGCATCATATCCAATAATTTTAGACCTTTGTCCAACATGTAATTAAGCTCTTCTTACACAATGAGAGGTTTCTTAAAATGATTTTTAGTCTCTGGTAATAGATTACAAGAGCTCATTAGATGGTTCTTTTCACATATCTCACAAAGGTCAACCTAAATTAATGGACACTCCCTCAAAAGATTTTTCCTCCTACATTTGGAACAATAAATGGCTACGGGCTCAGTATTTTTCTTGTCTACCTAAGTGTCAAGATGGGGGAGTAAATTAGCTTTCAAGTTTTCTATTTTCTCCATTACTTTGGATACAATAGGTGGTGAAGATTTATTTCTCTTAAAATCCCTAGTCCCAACTCTAGTCCTAGAGTAGTTTCTGCAGATATCAATAATCCCCTCCAGAGGGATTTTATTGATATCTCCTTTACCCATTAAGTATAAAACTTCTCTTGACTCATCATAAATTCCTCTCAAGAAAATTGTTCTGCTAATGTCCTCATTGAGTCCCTCAGCACACCTTTTATAAATAAACATAATCCGATCAACATAATCCTGCAAACTCTCATCTTCCATCTATTTCATTCAAAATAAATCTTCTTTCCTACCTGCTACTTGACAATAATATTTGTATTTATCCAGGAATATAATTTTCATTTCCCACCATGTTGAGATAGAACTGGCTTATAAACCCATAAACCATCACAATGCTGATTCTTTTAAGGTAGAAGGGAACAACTTCAACTTCTGATTATCAAATGTGTAATCGTAAGTTTAACAAAGGAATTTGAATTCAAACAAAAATTGATCAGGACCTTCAGAATTTTTTTCTCAAAAAGTAGTTAAAATTGAAGGTGATATATTCTTCATTGGGGGCTCATTATTTCTGACATTCAAAATGTCTTATTGGGTGGATGATCTTTTGCTTCATGATCACCAATTTCTTCTTCTTGTTATTGTGTTGGTATTATGGATGACTTTGTCATGTGTTGCATTGGTTTTGCCATTGATGTCAACACTTATCTTCTTGGAGGTCTACATTATGTTCACCAGTATGGTTAGTGGCTTATGCATAGTCACTGATATATGTTCACCAATAGGTTATATTGTTCACCGGCAGGGATGATTACTTGTTATCATCTATAGATCATTTGGTTATGTCGAAGACATGGATTGGATGTTTGGATTTGGTGTTTTGTTTATTGGTCTAGTCAGGTTGACAGATTTGCCTTTACTAGCAGATAGGTCTAGGTTATGGACCGATACATGATATCTATTCCAAATCAGCACAACACGTTTTGGAAATGGTTTATTGATTGAATAATGTGGTAAATGTATTGAGTCAACATGTTGTATCACATCAAGACTTATTTATAATTAATTTAATTGTAATATCTTTATTGAGATGACCTATACATTTGGTCTTAGGTTTTGTATATATGATTGTAAGACCTTATTGAAGATCAAATATAGGATCAAATGAGTGTGTTCAAATTTTTGAAGAGAGAAAATAAGAAGATACTTGTGCGAATCACGTAGACATTATTTGAAGGTTGAAGGAAGGTTATGAAGGTGTTTAGCACTTATTTTCATAGCTTAAACTGATCTTGAATCCAACATTGCAGATGCTATTTTGAGCAGTACATTGTTAATGGATTTAACCATCCAATTGTAGTCAGTGTGACTCTTTTTTTGTGATTGAGCAGTGAGCTCTAGGTGGTTGGCCTTTTTGCATGGGCAGACCCCATTTGTATACACTTACTATCTACAATAGTATCATTTGATTGTGGGTAAGGTTTCTCACTATGGTTTTTCCCCTTACCGGATTTCCACGTCAAAATCTATGTGTCATGTGTTGTGGATGTTATTTATCTTTATGTTTCATGCATTAAGTTATATCGGTACTACTATAGTTGTTAATCTATTTTACCGACACTTAAGTTTGGTTTACCAGCACTAATTTTAAATTGAAATTATTTGCATTTGGGTTATAATTTATTGAGAACTAGTTGACAACTAATTCACCCCCCCCTCTTAGTTGTCCTTCTCGGCTCCTAACAATTGGTATCAGAGCTAAGTCCTCTTTTTGCAGAAGCCTAATAGCTTGAGGAGATCCTATGGCAAAAAATATTTTCAGGAAGGACAGTCCAAAACTTTATGGAACTAACTATGGTATATGGAAGATCAGAATGGAAACACATTTGAACTTCATTGGAAGATATATATGGGATGTTACAAAGAGTGGCTATGTTGGTCCTGCTCCGAATCAACCTCATTCACCAATATTGGCTAAGGACTTGGACAATGATTGCAAAGCAAGAGAAGCACTTCTAAGAGCATTATTAGATTAGCAAATAATGGGATTATTAGACTGGTCTACTACTAAAGCTATTTGGGATAAATTGGAAACATTAAATGAAGGAGATACCACTATCAAAATTGCAAAATTGGAATGTTACCAGGTCAGGTATGAAAACTTAAAAATGGAAGAAGATGAAAGAATTTCTGCATTTATGGAAAGAGTTAATAAAATTGTTTTAGGAATACTATGTTGTGGAGGATCCTTAAGTGAAGATGAAATTGTGTCTAAAGTTTTAAGAGATTTGCCACGAGCTTACAAAATGAAAGTGACTGCTATTAATGAGTTGAGAACAATGCCTAATAATTCAGTTTCTAGAGATGCTTTGGTTGGAAAACTTTTTCTGCATTTGAGCTTGAAGAGTTTGGTCCTGTTGCTATAGTCAAGAAAGATTTAGCTTTCAAAGCATCATCATCTGACAAAACTGATTGGAAAGTACTTTATGCAAAAGAACTTGAAGATATGAGAAGAGAAAATGAATAACTTGAAGAACTTGAAGCACTATTTGGAAGGAAGATGCCTAAAGGTCCAACAGGAAGTAAGTATGAAGGTAAAGCACATTTCAAATGTTTTAATTGCAATAAATTTGGTCATATAGCTTCTAGATGTCCTGATAGACATGCAAGACTAAGGAAGGAAGCAAAAATATCATATAAGCCTAACCCTAAATATCAGAGATATAGATTTAAGAAAAAAAGAGATAAGTCATGTTACTATGCAGATGGAGGTGTTACAGATGATTCAGATGAAGATCCAACATATAGCAGATGAGATTTTGTTGCAATAAAAGAAGATCAACCGACACCCATTGTCAAACCGGTAGAGAAGGCATTGGCAGAAAAAATTGAAGAAAAGGATGAATGGATAATAGATAGTGGATGCTCACATCATATGACTGGTGATAAAAGAAAATTCTTAGCACTTAGGAAATTCATGGAGGTCTAGTAAGGTTTGGAGATGATAAATCTTGTTTAATCAAAGGAAAAGGCACTATATCTTTGGATGGTAAGCACAATATTGACAGTGTTTATTACGTAGAAGGTTTAAAGCATAATCTTTTGAGTGTTGATCAGTTAGTGGAAAAAGGATTTCAGTTACACTTCAAGAATGGAAAATTCAAAATCATAAATAGAACTGGATTGGAGATTGCAACTGGTAATTAGACTAAAGGTAATATCTTTCACTTGAATACTAGTGATAAGACATGTTTGATTGCACACATAGATGAAAGTTGGTTATGGCATAAGAGACTCTGTCATGTAAATTTTGAGTGTATTGTAAAGATCAATTCAACTAAGGCAGTAAGGGATTTACCTAAGATTGTGAAACCTCATAATCCGATATGTAAGGAATGTCAAATGGGAAAGCAAGTTAGAACAACATTTAAGAGCATTACTGAGAAATCCAATAATATTCTTGTTTTAATTCATACTGATTTATGTGGTCCAGCAAGAACAAGAAGTCTACAAGGAGATAGATACTTTATGCTAATAATTGATAATTATTCTAGAATGTGTTGGGTTAGTTTTCTTAAGAAGCTATTGGAAGATTCAAAATATACAAGGCAATGGTAGAGAATGAAGCCAACAAGAAAATCAAATGTTTAAGGTCTGATCAAGGAGGAGAATTTACATATGGAGAATTTACATATAGAGAATTTAATGCATTTTGTGAAGTGAATGAAATCAAAAGACAACTATCAACACCCCAGCAAAATGGAGTTGTGGAAAGGAAGAACAAAACTATTCTGGATGCAGCAAGAACCATGTTGATGGAAGAAAATATACCTCAGGTGTACTGGAGAGAAGCAGTGAATACAATGGTTTATACTCTCAATAGAGTTCACATCAAAAGTGAAACCGGTAAGACCCCTAATGAACTATGGTTTGGTCATATTCCTACTCTTAAGTACTTCAAAATATTTGGAAGCTAATGTTATATTAGAAGAGATGACTATATTGGCAAATTTGATCCTCGAAGTGATGAAGGAATATTTCTTGGTTATTCATCTAAAAGAAAGGCATATAGATTTTATAATAAAAGATTGCAGAAAATCATTGAGAGTACTAATGTGAAGATAGATGAACATTTTAGAGGAGATTCAAGATCTATTGAACCGGTAGTTGAAATGATTATAAATGAACCTGTATATGGTGAAAGTGGAAACACCAATATTGAAAGACTAATTGAATTCAACCACAAAACCCTACCCTAACAACAACAAAGGTCCACCATAACATATGAAGATTACCTAAGACAATGCAAATCAAATGAAATCACAAAGATTATACCATCACATGTCCAATGGGGTTTGAATCTTCACTCTTCCTATCTCCATTGATCTTGCTTGATATATTTACTCTAAGATTTTATGTGTGTACAAGAGCTCAACAAAGAACGAAAATGTGGTTGCAAGTAGGCTTGATCGCATATGAAAGTTAGAATGCTAGAGTAGCTGGGTCTGAATGCGTAGTTGAGGGGTTGATAATGAGAGAAGTATCTCCTTATATAGAAGACACTATAAGAAATGGAGGGATAAGATTGAGAGGTGTAAAAGATAAATGGTCGGATAGGATTAGAGGGTAGGTAGAGGAATTAATAAAATAATGAGAGGGTAGGTAGTGTAGGAATTCAGAGATGAATGACATGTGTCATGGGTAGAAAAGGATAATGAATTAATTAAATAAATAAAGATTTATTTATTAATGGAAGAAGTGGGATCAATTAAATAAATAAAAGTATTTATTTAATTTAGAAAAGGATAATTTAAATAAATAAAGGTATTTATTTAAATGAGAAATAAGGCTAGAAGAGGATAAATGAATTAATTAAATAAATAAAGATTTATTTAATTAACAGAAGAATTAGGATAAAATAATTAAATAAATAAAAATATTTATTTAACTAGACAGGACAATTTTAGGTGTCTACATTTTGCCCCTCTTTGAGACAATGCAGCTTATCGTGTTGTTTGAAAGAAGATAAGATGAACTTATACAAAGTTGCCTCAAGATGGGAATGATATGCCCCCTCAAGAGATTGGATGAAAATGTTTGGAAAGATTGCAGACAATCTCTCAATAAGAAAGAAAGGATAAATGGAGACCGAATAGGATAGAGTGACAGAGTCACGAGATAAAGAAGACTGACACAGGAGACTAGAGCTAGGGCTAGGGCTAGGGCTAGGGTAGTCTATAAGATAGACCATGAGGGGAAAACATCCTCATTGTCATCGACACATCCAAGAGATCAGAGTGCAGAGAGAGAATAGAGCAACCAACAATCAGCAATGATGGCTTTGGTACATAGATTCGATCGCATTTGCCGATTTTAGAGGCCAACAGATGCAGGAGAGCTGGTGAGTACCGAAAAACTTCCTTATTCTTTGTCGCATGAAATGTTGTCATAAATGCATGTTAGGTAGTGCATTTAATGCATTTGAGATATGTCAAGCGGGGTCAAAAATATGCTAAGGCATGTCTATGTTGATGCCAGGTGTGTCTGGGTTGGCTAGGCATGTCTGTGTTTGTGCCAGGTGCATCTATGAATTCAAAGGTGTTTATGTCAAATGCGAGCACATCTACGTTGTGTATGCACATTTATGCTGTATGGATGCGTCTGTGCAAATCAGAGGCACGTCTATGTATGCTAGGAACATCTGTGCAGAGTAGATGTGTATGTGCAGTATGTAAGCACGTTTATGTTATAAAGGTGCGTTTATGTCTTCTTGGTCTAATCGACAGTTCTGTGATGAACATACGTTGTCAATTGGACAAGCTACTGAGAGGATACACTCAAGCAGGTCCTCTAGGGAAGGGTAGGATAGCAAATAGGGCTAGGATTGACAATTCTGTGATAGAACATACATTGCCAATTAGAAAACTACTCAAGAGGATACACTCAAGCAGAGGCCCTAGGATAGGATAGATCAAGGCACTTTGTGATGAACAGGGAATGCCAAAACATAGTACTTTGTGATGAACAAGGAGTACTAAAAAGAGTATCACTTTGTGATGAACAGGGAGTGCAAAAACGTAGTACTTTGTGATGAACAAGGAGTACCACTAGTATAAAAAGCAACACTTTGCGATGAACAGGGAGTGCCACTAGGATAGAGTGCCATAAGCACTAGGATAAAAAGTAGCATTTTGTGATGAACAAGGAATTCCACTATGATTAACACAGTTGATTTGCTTGACTGCAGGAGGACCTACCTATGCTAGAATCATGAGAGAGATTCTCATCAACTCAGAGTTTGCGAGTAGAGCTGATAGTTGAGGAGAGAGTAGCGGTTCAGGCTATGGGCCTGCGACATATTTTGTATGTGCTTGAGTTTCTGGAAAACACGGGGTTGCTGACTGTGCTAGATGAGAGATGGAACTAAGAGACTTGTAGCTTTCATTTACTGATGGATGAGATGATAGTCACCTTAGAGGATGTTTATAGGATACTGATCGATGGGGAGTTAGTACCCTACGATCGAGATGGAGACAGGGATGCACTGAGATGAGTGTTTTAGGATCCGAGACTGGAGATGAGGGTTGGACACGTGGCTTGGGATACCATGACACAGACAGGATTAGCACTATCACCAATACTAGTAGGAGTGATCAGTGGGTTCCTTTGTTTGGATAGGGCGACATGAGGATTGGTTGTGCGATGGGGGAGTACCCTGGAGACATTGGTGACAAAGCATACCATGTTTGCATGGGGACCATGTCTATTGGCACACTTGTACTATGAGTTACATCAATTTGTATACCATGGATCAGCAGGATTGGGCTGCAGAGTTACATTGTTGCAGGTGTGGGCATATGAGCATCTACCGGTGACACGACCGATTCATTTTAGAGGTGGGGGCCATGGGCGTAGTTTTATGCATGTGTATGATATGATTACATCTTAGCCACAGATTGGGAGATTACAGTACTGGCGCAGGGTCATTGATGAGATTGACATTGTAGTATGGAAGTCATACCGAGAGTGCGAGGAGTGGGAGGATGACGCAGTGGAGCTACCATATGTGTTTAGGAGCAAATATCTGATTGGGTGGATGCCATTTGTTCTTGAGAGGAAGTTGGTGGATAGGGTGGGCAGGCATTTTGGTAGGATACAACGGATGCCACGGGGTTCCCGGATGCATTTGCAAACAGTGAGAGATCAGGCGCACTTCAGGCCATTATTGTCTTATGATCAGGTAGTGACATAGGTGGTAGAGATGATTCCCTTGCCTTGGGATATGTGGCTAGACATAGAGGATGTAGGGATGGATGTAGAGTATACTGCATATTGGGCAGAGTGTCAATTTCCACGGCTGACAGATCCAGGGGAGGCGATAGATGGAGATGGCAGAGGTATAGGTCGATGGAGGAGGCGAGGTGCAGTAGGAAAGAGGAGAGTGGCTCCGAGGAGAGAGGGTGGAGAGGAGAGGAAAGCTTGATAGGCTCGCATGGTGAGAGGCAGAGGTGGATTACCTTTACAGGTGCCAGCAGCATAGGTTCCCAGACATGTACAGGGACAGGGGCAGCCACAGGAGCAGCCACAGGTATAGGGACATGGTGAGGGGGGAGAGGAGGAGGATGAGTTACTAGTTTCAAGGGAGATCTGCCAGGGACAAGCAGATGAGATCTAGGATCTCGAGTGGGAGAGGGATAGGCTCAGGAGACAGCTGAGGGACACTGAGCGGGAGAGGGATCAGGCTATCTAGCATTATACAGAGGCTGAGACAACACTAAGGGCGGGGAGATAGGAAGCAAAGGACACAGGAGATGGATATGCCTATGTTTTATGAGCTGGGGAGGAGATAGGCTACTGGAGAGACCTATACTATGGAGTAGTGCTAGCAAAGTAGTGGGCTAGGAGATTTCGTAGACCATCGTGGACAATGATGACCACTAGAGGGAGGGACAAGAGACAGGCATCAAGTGGTGGGGTCATGGGTCCTCCACCACCACTAGAGAGAGGGGACATGAGAGATGATCCTGGGGTGGGTCCTTCCAGGGCTCAGACTCCATCAAGGCCAGCCGGCTCCGATGGAGAGAGTTCATCATAGCCTTAGAGGGCTCCCTATATATTAGTTTTGTACCATTTTGTATATGACACCTTCAGGTGATTGTAGCCATATAATTTTGGCATCATTGTATCATGACACATGATTATATATATACATGAGATTCATCCTTGCGACAACTATATGCATGTGTACCTATGTGATGAGATGTTTCATGATGTATGTTTCTATGTGATGGTTATGATATGGATGCAACTATGTACATAATGAAATGCAATATTTTTTTGATTTTTTATGTTTTTAATATGCTATGCAAATGCAAATGTGAATGTATGAAATGAAGATGAATATGATAATGCAAATGACTATTTATATGATGAGAATGTAAAATGTGCTAACATGTGTTGTGTGTAGGATTTGATGCAATTGTGATATCTATATGTATGTATGGAATGCTTTTATGTGGTAATGCAGGTGCAAACTATATGAGATGCAAATGTTTTTTTGGTGTGTCATTATACTCAATCATGTGATAGCAGGCTATACGGACTCAAGAAGGATGATGAAAGTCAATCAAGAAAGGGGAATGGAAGATAGAAGATATGGAAGTGAAAGAGCTTCTTGTGCTATTATCATCATTGAGCTTTATTATGACAAGTAGGTTGTGACAATCGAGGCATATGTTCGACCTAGAAATTCATTGTACCTGTTTGCATGGAGATCAGATAGTCGCAAACAAGGAATGCCCTAGTTCATACTAGACTCACAGTGTCCTCATATCCTTGGACAAGTCATGGCACTACTAAGAGACAATCCACAAACAACAAAGAAAAATAGGTGACAATACCCCATCCTCGCCTTTCTAGTCAAAGACATCCTGGAGATATAATCTCTAGTCAGAGACATCCCAGAAAAGATAAAAGACATGTCACCAAAAGATAAAATCAAAATAAAACTAAGACTGGACACCAACATCCACTGTAGTCCTCAAGTTCAGTGTCTCTTGTCACTTGTATAAGTCTATTTGATTGTGGTCACAATGTTTAATTTCACAAAAGGATAGATAGCACTGAACCATAATGTTATCTAAGTCTCTTGAAAGATTTGATTTATTGAAGCCCAATGTTGTTGTTGTGTCTCATTTGAAACTGACTGAATCCATGAAACTCATACTTTATTGCGGAGAAGATGAAACTTTATTATGGATTGGTGATGTAAATGTTGCTTTATTGCAGATTGTGTGCAAATAGATTGAATAAAGTTGGAAGAAACTGTACTCAGAACGTGTGATGCTCTTAGTTCCACACCCATCACTAGACATAGGATTTGCCTTAGCCACATATAGGAGCTGATTTATTATGGATGGAAAGGGATGAAAAGGAAGGTTTATTATGAATGGCTAACCAATCTTGGGTAGATCAATAACAAGCCATGATGGGAATGGGTAAGTTTATTATGGATGAAAAGGTTGTGAGTGTGTGCAAAGTGAAAGATGAAATGGAATCCTGAAGGAGGGAGGAGCAATGTCTCTATGCATGGCACCGGTGACCTAGTTTTCACCATGGTACTTGCCCAGGGCACCACCGAAGTGGTTATCACTGTTGGATGAAAAATGTTTTTATGTTTTTCAATTTTATTTTTTTTTGTTTGTGTCATAAGGCACCTGTTTGCCAGGTTTTCACCAAGTAACGATTTTTTATTTTTATATATATATATTTTTTTGATTGTCTTTTTGAATTTTTTGATTTTTTGATTTTTTTTTGAATTTTTGAATTTTGATTTTTTTTTGTATTTTTGAATTGGGATACTTTGAAGAGCTATGTGTGAAACCTACGAAGGTGCATGTTGTTGATAGGATCCTCCAAAGGTTCACCCTTTGTGGTTGAGAGCTGACATGCACTGGATCCATAGGTTGTTGTAATGATGTAAGGACCAAGCCAATTTGGTTCGAATTTGCCCTTTTTTTCTTTGTCTTGTTGATTTTTAAGATTTTCTTTGAGAACTAAGTCACCTACCTCAAATGTACGAGGCTTGACTTTATGATTGTAACTGCATTGTTCCTTGACTTAATGATGTGTAGCTCGAGTGACTATCTTCCTTTATGAAGGAGCTGAGATAAAATTACTAGTGTGTGGACTACATAGGCCCGTATGCGTGTCACCTAAAGAAGTTTGGGCACCCCTGATAACAAATTCCTTCAAGGAAGCTCCATTAAAGGTCCATGATGTATCACCAGAATGGAAAGGATGTGTGGAACAAGTGGATGAGTTATGAAGGCTTATGATTGCAAAAAGAAGTGAAAGTAGGATAGCATGATGGAGATTTAGGATCAACAAGTGTTCTTTTTGACTTGAAATTTTAGAACTTTTGCCCCTAGTTATTTTGATATTAGGGGACAACAACTCTTGTTCTTTTTGCTTCATAGGAGTTTTATCCTTGACTTTGATTTTTGCAAAGTCCAATAGCTTTTGATTTTGATTTGGACTAAGAGACTTTTCTTTATTTTTGACTTTTAGTTTTTTCTTTTCAAATCTTGATTTTTGATCTCTGATTAGTAAGTGCTTTTGTGATTCTTGTTGATCCAAGTTTGGGAGAGAAGTGGAAATGGAATGAGTGGATGAAATGGTAAGGCTATGGGAGTTCTCAAGAGGGTTGAAAATACGCTCAATAGATTCTTTGTTGGAACCACTCTTAGGACTATTGATATCAAGAGTTGCTTGCACCACTAAAAGAGATATGCATTCAAACTTAGTAGCCACAACACTAGGTGGTTCACACCCAATTCCTTGGCATTGAAAATTGTTTGTAGATTGTTCCTGTTGACTAAATGTTTTAGGAGATAGTGGGAGTTGATCAACATGAAAGATATACTCACCACATCCCATGTCTTTAATCTTGGATTTTTCTTTCAGCTCTGATTGTTTGGATGTAGAAGCTTTCAATGATTCTGGATCCACATATGCTGATGAAGGAATAGCTTCTCGATTGACTGGGATTGTTATTTCTAATCTAGGTCATATATTGTTGAAATATATGAATGGATTTGGGTTAGCTTTGATGGTCACTTCAACTCCATTGTGTGGAAACTTGATGCATTGATGATATATAGATGGTACTATGTTCATCTCATGAATCCATGGGCATCCCAAGAGTATGTTGTAATTGAGATCTAGATCAAGGACTTGACAAACCACATCCTTAGTAACCGACCCAACTCTAAGAGGAAATGTGATTGTGCCTTTGGAGGATCGCTCTTCATCATCATATGCCTTAATGGTAATTTTGTTTGTAGCATTCACAACTTTATCAGAATATCCCAATTGTATTATTGTGTTCAAAGTATATATATTTAGACCTGCTCCTCCATCTATCAAGACTCATTTTATTCAATGTTTGTGTAGGAAGACTTTAATGTGTAAAGGTGCATTATGTGGTTGGCTCACGGAGGCATCGTTATCTTCTATGAATGTAAGGGAGTGTGGGATGGAAAGGTATCCCACCATGACTTCAAATTGGTCCATGTTTAAATTAGTGGGGATGGAAGTGTCTCTCAAAGTTTTGTCAAGAATGGATTTATGTGCAGGGGATATGTGTAAGATCTCAAGGATGGAGATAAGCATGGGTGTCTTCCCTAACTGTTCTACAAGGTCATACTCAAGTTTGGTTGATGAGGAAGTGATGTTTTTAGTTGGAGCACCTTGCAAAGTGAATTTACCTCGACGAGCTATAACATTACATTTAGAGGTAGGTTTGGAAGAAGATCCAATGCCTTTTAGGACTATCTTGGGTCTTTGGGTAGAATTCTTAGGCGTTTTGTCCTTGATGATAATGTTAGAGACGTAATTGTCCATCGAAATGTAATTGATAGTTGAATCATAGTTATAAGATGCTATGGTATAGTTGGTTTGGTCATCTATAGCTTTAGCTTTTCCCTTGTCATGTTTTGGGAATGGTTCTTTAAACATTTCATGTTCCTGATTGGATGAGTGTCCTTCAATCTCAATGTCACCTCTATCAATAAGATCTTGTATGATGTTCTTTAGTCGATGACAGTTTCTTGTTTTATGGCCCTTTCTCTTATGAAATTCACAATACTCATCATCATTCCACCAATTTGGTTTAACCTTTGGCTCATATGGAGGCAAATCTGGAACTATTATTATTTTGTTTGCCACTAGCTTCTTGAAAACTGATTCTAGTGGTTCTCCCAATGGAGTGTACTGCCTTCGTGACTTGGAAGTTGTTTGAGTATTCACTTGATTGTTTGTAGAGCTTGATCCAAAAAAAACAATTTTGAGCCACACTATATTGGCATCGACAACACCATCATTAACTATGTTCTTATTTTTATTCCAAAATCTTGGCTTGTCTTTTCCTTTATAGTCCTCTTTGTTTTCTTTGAATATTTTGATAATGCCTTGCTCAATTAGGACCCTCTCTACTGCTAAGCCTTTTTCAATGATGTCCTTGAAGATGGACAAATAAACCTTTCTTAGATCATAACCAATGTCTTTGTTAACATTCTGGGTGAACATCTCTACCATTTGTTTTTGTGGAATTTCACAAGAGCATCTGCTAGCTAGATTTCTCCATCTTTGTAAAAATGATGAAAAATATTCTCCATCCTTTTGTTTGGTGTTACACAAAGTAGTGACTGATATGTATGTCTCTATGTTATATGAGAAATGTTGGATAAATACCTCTGCTAAGTCACCCCATGACTTAATTCTAGGTGGGAGTTGGGAGAACCATTCCATAGCTTGATCACCTAAGCTCTATGGGAATAATCTCATCAAATATGTCTCTTCTACTGCTACCTCAATGCAAGCTGTGAAAAAATGTCTTATATGTGCCTTAGGATCCCCTTTTCCTCTATACTTATCAAACTTAGGTGTCACAAAGTGTGTAGGAAATGGAGGCATTAGAATTCTTTTGTCAAATGGATAGGGACATATGTCTCTCATTGTGTAAGTTAGCTTCAATGTCCATTTTCTTTTGTAAGTCCTTAATTTGTTGTTCCAAATTATTCTTAGGTGGAGACCGACATCTTGGACCATACCCCATGCCTGAACCACTAGGTGGAGGAGGAGCATGTTGCATATATGGATGGTATTGATCATACACATGTTCATATGGAGGAGGTCTATAACAATGTTGCGTATAAGGATCACTTGGTATAAAGTCGTGATGAGGAATGGAATATCTATTTTGTCCATGTATACCATACTCTACATGCATGTCATGAGTTTGTTCCAATGTGTTTCCCCCAAATTTAACACAGGGTTTCCTTGTGTGCAAATTTTGATTATGCCTTTGGATATCCAATTGTTTTGGTGGTTGGTCCTTAGCATTGGTATGTGATTGAGTATATTTTTCTGCATAAGACTTCCATAATAGTCTGCGAAGGTGAGTATCATATGCTTGACCATGTGTATGTGGTACCTCAGGTTTTTGAAATAAAGATGATGGTGATTCATGCACAAGATGTGGTCCTCTAGTACCTCCACTATTAGGTCTCCTTTGATCCATTTTGAGGTGACGTTGTTGCAAAGGTCAATTTTCCATTATTTGAGACATATCAAAATAATGAGGGATCTTAGCTCCACTTTGTGCCATCACTTGTAAGAAATATTGTCTATCTCTTCTCATGATCTCTTCAACCAATCGATTGAAATGGGGATCCATAATGGAGTCTTCCACTTCTGTTGAATGTACTGAAATGTTTTCCATATTGTCATTGTGTGTATCATTGTTGTGTGTAGTGTCCATGTTCTCAACATTTGGAATGTTTCTATAGGCATCCATGTCAGGTAATGTGGTATGATCAGAATTCAAAAAGACATCATTGTCATACTCATAGGAACTCATGTTTGCAGACTCTTGAGCCTCTTTAGCTTCTCTCCTAGATTTTTGGGAATGGATTTCAACCATGAACTAGGTATTGACCAAGATGTGGGAGACTAGATGAAAATGGAAAGAGTATGGAAGACCAAGAGTTTGATGGAATGTAAATTAATCTGAGGTGTACTTGCAATGTCCAAAGTGTAAGACCAAGTATGTATGTAGTAGAGTAGGTGTGGCTTCCAAAGAGATGATAGTTTCTCTTGATGAGGTAGGCTGACCTTGACTCTAAGTAAGACCAAATGAGACCCAAAGGTGATAGACCTTTATGAGGG
The DNA here is from genome assembly GCF_030272615.1 of Cryptomeria japonica. Classification (NCBI taxonomy): domain Eukaryota; kingdom Viridiplantae; phylum Streptophyta; class Pinopsida; order Cupressales; family Cupressaceae; genus Cryptomeria; species Cryptomeria japonica. The sequence goes on along the minus strand of NC_081411.1, from coordinate 798,459,558 downwards.
ACCACTTAGCAAAATGTTGTTGTATGTAATGTGTTGACAAAGTATGATGAGGACAAGCAAGTGACCTTTTGACTCAAGTTTAGACAAATGTGAATGTAATGTAAGGTGTAAAGCAATGACAAACTATGTGAGACCCAAAGATAGGTTAATTCTAGATGAAAACTAAGAGAGATAACCTAGGAAGCTCAATAAGTGTGAAACTGACTGTTCTTGTTTGCTGGACTGTAAAAGTTTTTCAATTCTGGACACAGACGTGCCTGTATACTTCACAGACGTGTTTTAATGAGGTTTATGAGGTTTGGTAAATTAATGTTGCTCAAGAGAACATAGATGCATTTATGCCCTTCATAGATGTGGCTAGATGACCCAGACGCGACTCTATTAGACAAAGATGCATTTCTGAAAACTTTGTGCAATTTTTCCAATGTGAGAAGTTGCTTGTTGTGACCAAATCTAAAATTTTGACTGTACTTCATGACAAGAGGACACAATGTTGATGAAGAATCAATGTTTGCAAGTGTTTAGAATAAAAAATGACTCAAAGAAAAGTGTGTTGTTTGATGTAAAAATGTTTTGCATACACTTGAAGACACGAAAGACACAATGTTTTGATGTTTGGTCTTGAATGTTTAATAGTTCAAAATAAGACAAGCACAATTCTTATGGCTGGCCAAGACAATAGTTGTTGATCCCACATGGGGTTTCCCTCAAGGATACACTATTCAGAGTGGATACTTAGATGCTTGACCCCACTGGCTCCACCCCTAGCACTCACTTCTTCGGGGCAGCCAAGCATTAGTCCCCACGAAAACTCCCCATGGTGAACTTTGTATCTCTACTAAGAACCATATGTCTGTGGGTCGTGCCAAAGGTTCAACCTCCTGACCCAACAACTAGAAGGATTTTGGCTTCTAAAACAAAAAGGTGCTAGTAAGGGCATCCGCTCGTGTGGCCATACATGTGGCACTTTCAGCTCTGTAAATATAGAAGGCTCCCAGCCGGTAGGGGTTACACTGGTGCAGGTGCACCAAGGCAAACAAATTCAAATTTGAAGACCTTTGAGACCAAGGAGGAGGGTCCAACATCAAACAAATTCAATAAAATCAGTTATGAGATCCTAAAGCCAATAATGGCTTTTGAAACTAAAAAAATGCAAAAAATTGTCAAATTGTCCTGGAAGTTGTAAAATGTTGTCAAATGTTGGATATTTGGTCAAAGCACCCAAAAATGGATTTAGGAGGGTTTAGTTTCATTTGAAATGCGTTAAGTGATGAAAATCCTTTTTTTTTTAATGTTTTTGTCAAAGTTGTAATGCATTTTCCAAAGTGCAAATTCAAAATTTCAAAATGGTAGCGATTAGGAAGAATTAGGAGGGAAAAGCAAAATTTTAATTGTTTTAGTGCTAATACAACTTTGTAACCAACCATATGGTGGTTGAAAAAACTTGGAGAGGCTATTTAAAGCCATAGACATTCTTTGTAAGGTAGATTTGAATGCGTGGAGTGTATAGACTATTTTGGAAACCCAATAAAAACTTAGTTTGGAAGCATTTTTTTCTGATTTTTATGCTTGAGTGAGGGTTTTATTTGCTATAATTCATATGATACATTTGTAGTGCATTTATTTCAACATTGGATACCTCTGTGAATTCTTTGAAGTCACTACTAGATTATAAAATTGGTTTATTGCTAACTGTCCTAGAATTTTGTCACTTTTTCCTTAACAGTTTTGACAAATTTTAATATTATGGTCATTCCATGAATGATATGACTGTGATTCTCATGGAGTGGCTATAAAATGACATGTATTATATTTCCTAACAACTAAATGTGCAGATAACATGGTTTAAGGGAGATGATCACCATTGTTTGCTTGGAAAGCCTAGTGAAGAGGCTAGGTAGGGTGAGGGTTGGAGAGATCTACCCATTGGAGGGATATATTTTATGATTTCTATAGTTGTGTGTTGGATATATAAAGGTGAAAAAATAGCCAATTGATTACAAAAGTGTGTGGAAGTGTGAGATTGGAGAAACCCTTGATTTTAGGGCTTTTTGATGAAAATCTGGGGCTTTTGGTGTTAGAGGCCTCACAAACTGAAATTGATTGTGGAATCTTTCATCATTTATCATGTAATAAGATTGTTTTGAGGTTAGAAGTACCCAACAGTAATATTTCTTGTAGTTGCTTTGTTAATCCACCATTCTAGTTGCTTGAAAATGAAGGACAATCTAAAAACAACAGATACATTCCAAAACAACTTGCTAAATTATCTAAGTATGTTATAGAAGTGCCAAAAGGGTATCCAAATATCCATTTTATTTGTCTTGTGTCTTGGAAGTTTATAGAGTTATCATTGAATTTCTCTCATTGCAGGGCTAATAGAGGCTCTAGGGCTAGTAGGAGGACATTGGGTTTGAGCATTTGGGTATTGAATAGAAGGCCAAAACTAGTTTGAACCTTTCATAGTAGACCTAGGTACACCTTCTAAACCATCATTTACATTAAGGAAGGTCTTGTTTCATAATTGGCCCATTTGAACCATTTGGGGTGTTTGTAGGCTTAAGGGGATCTATCATTTCCTACCTTGTATTTCCCTTATATCTTACAGAGTAATTTATACCTATTTGGGAATTGTCTTATACCACCATACCTCTACCAATTTTGCATCATACACCCTACAACTGATCAAATAAATTTGATCAAACGGGTTTATGGGGAGAAATAGTGTCAGTATGAACTAAACAACACACGTTATCCATAGTTTTCACCATGGATACAATTGTTTATAGTGGTTCGAAAGAGGATGGCTTGTCCTCACTACCACTTGGGTCATTCTCTCGTCACTAGTAGTCCTAATGACCACATGGGGAGACATGCCCTCTAAAGATGAAACAAAAAGAGCCTATTGCCCAAGACACAAAAGACATTGGTTCAATTTTAGTGCACCAATTGAAGTGTTTGATAATCTATGAAAACAAGGCACACAATAAAAATCAAAAGAAAAAATCCTTGTCAAGGTCCTGCAACAAAGATTTGTTAGTAGTTTGGATTGTTTCAAATGATCACCCCTTCCTACAAACATACAAGTTAGGTAAATTTTCGATCCAAAAGACTTTGTGAAATAGGGGCCTTCGACAAGATGATTTTGCTTTCAAGACAAGCTGCACCAATTTGTTAGCTAGATCTGAAGATGTTAGCTCAATATAAACTAGATCTGAAATCTAAATGATGAAATTAAAAAACCCCAAAACCGAAATGTAAAAGCTGAAACACAGACGTGATTTTACTTAACACAAACGCTATAGAAAAACATAGATGTGTCTAGATTTGACATAGACACGTCTTTGGGACATAAACATGATTACCAAACACAGACATGTCAGGAGACTTCACAGACATGATTTTGGAACGGAAACGTGACCTGCAATCTGCAAAGAAAATAAAGCTAGTGTCGAAGACGCAGACGCGAGTCCAGTTATCACAAACGCAAGATAAATTCAGAACGCAATCTCAAAATGCACAAATGCGAAAATGTCAAAATGTTGTCGCAAATGTCAGATCTGCAACTTCAAAAAACACAAAATCTGCAACAAAAGATGTTAAATGCAAAAGGGACAAGAGTCCCACCGGGCATGCCAAAATGTATATGGTGAAAGTGGAAACAACAATATTGAAAGACTAAATGAATTCAACTATAAAACCCTAGCCTAACAACAACAAAGATCCACCATAACATATGAAGATTACCTAAGACAATACAAATCAAATGAAATCACAAAGATTATACCATCACATGTCCAATAGGGTTTGAATCTCCATTCTACCTATCTCCATTGATCTTGCTTGATATATTTGCTCTCAGATTTTATGTGTGCACAAGAGCTGAACAAAGAATGGAAATGTGATTGCAAGTAGGCTTGATCACATATGAAAGTTCGAATGCTAGAGTAGTTAGGTCCAAATGCGTAGTTGAGGGGTTGATAATGAGATAAGCATCTCCTTATATAGAAGACACTATAAGAAATGGAGGGATAAGATTGAGAGGTGTAAAAGATAAATGGTCGGCTAGGATTAAAGGGTAGGTAGTGTAGGAATTAAGAGATGAATGACATGTGTCATGGGTAGAAAAGGCTAATGAATTAATTAAATAAATAAAGATTTATTTAATTAATGCAAGAAGTGGGATCAATTAAATAAATAAAAGTATTATAAAGTTAATGCTAACAACAATTTGTATTACAAAGTTACCAATGATGATATTTTGGTTATTGAAGTATTTGTGGATGATATCATTTTTGGAGTTGAAGATGGATTATGTAAAGACTTTGCTAACAAGATGCAGGAAGAATTCAAAATGTCTATGATTGGAGAGAAAAAAATCTCTAGGTTTGCAGATTTCACAAACAGATAAAAGTATATTCATATGTCAAACAAAGTACTTGAAGGAACTCTTGAAGAAATTTGGTATGGAAAATTCCAAACTGGTAAGTACTCCTATGAATACAACAGATAAATTGACATTGAAGAATGATTCAGCTCCTATTAATCCGACAAGGTACAAATCTATGGTTGGAGGTTTACTGTATTTGACACAAACCAAACCTGATATAATGAATGCAGTGTGTATTGTATCTATATTTCAAAGAAATCCTAAAAAAAATCATGAATCGACTAGTAAAAAGGATTTTTTGGTACCTACAAGGCACAACAAATCTTGGTTTATGGTATCCTAAGGATGAATTTTTTTATTTATGTGCATACACCGATGCAAATCGGGCAGGAGATGTAGATGATAGAAAGAGTACCACTGGCAGTGCATTCTTTCTTGGTCGAAGATTGATTTCATGGATAAACAAGAAGCAAACCTGTACATCATTATCTACAACAGAATCAAAATATATTGCAGCAACAACTAATTGTACTTAGGTATTATGAATCAAGAAAATGTTGAAGGATATAAAGGAAAAATGCAAAGAACCAATAATTATTTATTGTGATAATTTATCAACAATAGATATATCAAAGAATCTGGTATTTCAATCTAAGACAAAACATGTTTCTATTAAGTGCAATTTTCTAAAAGAGAATGTTGAAGCAAATGAAGTAAGATTGGTTTATGTGAATACTAAAGAGAAAATTGCATATATCTTTACTGTTAGATCTCGGAGACAACTGAGAGGGAGGGGGGGTGAATCAGATGTCTAATAAATTCAACCAAAATTAACTTACCCAAAACTTAATGCTTAATGTCGGTAAACCAAACTTTATACCGATAGACAGTTTTATCAGTTAATTGAAGTACGGTAAAGATTAATTCATGAAATAGAAAGACAACATCCACAACACATAACACAAATATTTGTACGTGGAAACCCTATAAGGGGAAAAACCATGGTGGGAAGCCTTACCCATAATCAGATGATACTACTGCAAATAGTATGTGTGTACAATATGGATTTTGCACATGCAGAAAGGCCAACTACTTAGAGCTCACCGCTCAATCATAAAATGAGAGTCACACTGAATACAATTGGATGGTTAAATCCAATGATAATGTACTGCATAAAATAATATCTTCATATGCTAGATTCAGTACCAGTTTCATTCTGATTGCCTTCACAAAAAACCTTCCTTCAACCTTCAAATGATGTCTACATGTATAGATCTACTTATTTTTGCATATACCTTATTATAATTCCTTTTTCAATCACATATTAATCTCACAAATGAGATCTTACATTTATACCATAACCTAAGACCAATTGAATAGGTCGGCTTACTAAAAGATATTAAAATAAAATCAATTTAAAATAAATCATTATGTGATCATGATGTCAGCTCAATGCATTTACAATAATAATAAATCTTCTCCATAGCGTGCCATGCTGATCTGAAATAGATATGCCTACCAATGCATAACCTAGACCTATTTGCCGATAACAACAAATATGCAAACCCGAATAGTCCAATAACCAAATCGCCAAAACCAAGTGATCAAATAATGTCTTTGACATAACCAAGTGGTCTCCAAGTCATTCCAAGTGCTGGTGAACAATATAACCTATTGGTGAACCAAATACCGGTGACTGTGCATAAGTCTCTGACTTGCCGGTGAACATAGCCAAAGATCTCCAAGTGCCAATAAGTGTTGACAAGTGATGAGAGGTGTTGACATCAATGACAAAACCATATCAACATATCCAAAATACCAACAATCTCCCCCTTTGGCATTGATGGCAACACAAGATGGAAAAACCATCAAAGTGCCAAAACAGGAAATGCCAAAAACCAAAAACCAACAATCTCCTAAAGAGATCATTAACCAGAAATCAAAATACAGATACAGAGAGTAATCAATCTCTCCAACAATCTCTCCCCAAAGTAACAATCTCTCCCCAAAGGGATAATGTGTTTTTCCATATCAATCTCTTCCCATTTGACATCAAATGCCAAAACATTACAAAAACCAAATTAAATAAAAAATACCAACTACTCCCCCTGAGAAGTAGCTCTCCTCATCAAAGCCAGAATAAAAGATTTCTTTGTTAATCCTATCGGTTGATGACAAACATCAACCATCTAAGTCTCTACCAATGGAGGTAGGACTCCAAGTTTCTCTCTGAGATATTCAAAAGTTTCCGTAGGAAAAGGATTTGTAAAAATATCTGCAATCTTCTCTTTAGTATTCACATAAACCAATTTCACTTCTTTTGTTTCAACATTCTCTTTTAGAAAATTGAATTTGATAGAAACATGTTTAGTCTTAGAGTGAAATACTGGGTTCTTTGATATATCAATTGTTGCCATATTATCATAGTAAATAGTTATAGGTTCCTTGCATTTTACCTTTATGTCCTTCAACATTTGTTTGATCCATAATACCTGTGTACAATTAGTTGTTGCTGCAGCATATTCTGATTCTACTGTTGATAGACTTGTACAACTTTGTTTCTTTCTCAACCATGAAATTAGTCTGCTACCAAGAAAAAATGCTCCACCATGGTGCTTTTTTGTCATCCACATCTCCTGCCCAATTAGCATCTGTGTATGCACATAAGTCAAAATTTTCATCTCTAGGATACCATAAACCAAGATTTGTAGTGCCTTGTAGGTACTAGAAAATCCTTTTCACTGTTGATTCATGATTTTCTTTAGGATTATTCTAAAATCTTGAAACAATACATACTGCATTCATAATATCAGGTCTTGTTTGTGTCAAATATAGTAAACCTCCTATCATAGACTTGTATCTAGTCAGATTAACAGGTGTTGATTCATCCTTCAAAGATAATTTATCAGTTGTAGTCATAGGTGTGCTTACCAGTTTACATTTTTCCATGCCAAATTTCTTTAAGAATTCCTTCAAGTACTTAGATTGACATAGGAATATACCTTTATTAGTCTGTGAAATCTACAATCCAAAAAAGAATTTTATCTCTCCAATCATAGACATTTCAAATTCTTGCTACATTTTCTTAGAAAAGTATTTACACAATCCATCTTCTCCTCCAAAGATTATATCATTAAAAAAAGCTTCAATAACCAAGATGTCATCATTAGTTACTTTGTAGTATATATTGTTGGCAGCATTACCTTTAGTGTATCCAAGCTTTAAGAGATATTTGTCCAATCTAGCATACCAAGCTCTAGGAGCTTGTTTTAGACCATATAAAGCTTTCCTTAACCTGCAAACCATGTCTTTGTTATCTGTCATAGAAAATCCATCAAGTTGTTCAATATAAACTTCTTCTTCAAGATCTCCATTCAGAAATGCACATTTAACATCCATTTGATATACTTTGCAGTTCTTGTGTGCTGCAAAAGCCAATAAAAGTCTGACAGCCTCAATTCTAGCTACCGGTGCAAAGGTTTCATTGTAATCAATTCCTTCTTTCTGTCAATATCCCTTACACACTAATCTTTCTTTTTTTCTAATTACCTTACCATATTCATTAAGTTTATTTCTAAAAACCCATTTAGTTGCAATTACATTTTTGTCTTTAGGTCGGGGAACTAATGACCAAGTGTTATTCATTTCAATTTGTTCCAATTCATCTTCCATTGCTTTAATCCAATATTTATCTTCACATGCCTCATTAATTGATGTAGGTTCAATTTTAGAAATAAGACATACCTCTTCATTTGCCAATCTTCCTCTAGTAATAACTCCTTGAAATTTTTTTCTAATTATCTGATCTTCAGAATGATTCAATCTTACATATCGGGTAGTTTTTACTTGCTGTTGTTCTTCAGTGATAGTTGAATCCTCAGATGATGCTTGTGTAACTAGATCACCATTCTGCACTGGTGTATTCACAGTAGATTCATTTGTGATTATCTCTATTTCCGGTTCAGAGTCTGTATACCTTGAATTTCCTCTAAACTGTTCATCAATCTTCACATCTGCACTCTCAACAATTTTCTACAATCTCTTGTTAAAACATCTATATTCCTTGATCTTAGATGAATAACCAAGAAATATTCCTTCATCACTTCTAGGATCAAATTTACCAATATACTCATCTCTTCTAATATAGCATTTACTTCCAAATATTTTGAAATATTTAAGAGTAGGAGTATTACCAAACCATAGTTCATGAGGGGTCTTACCGGTTTCACCTCTGATGTGAACTGTCATGTCCCCTCATTGATCGTTATATCCTAAATGAATTAATTATTATTATTAATTAATATAATAATAACAACGAATTTCTATTTGGAATTTATTTATTTATTAAATATATTATTTAATTAATATCTATTAATATTTATTACTAATAATATTCTTGAAATATTCAGCGATGTTTATATCTTCGTCTACAATATAAAATATTTATAGATATTAAAATATTTATTATTAAAATAAATATTTATATATAGATTATAGAACAATGTCTAATGCTTGAAGAACTACTAATATTGAAATGTTAAGGAATCAACCTGGTTAAGGTAACAACTAATATAGCCAACAAGGATCACCCTAATGTAACAGATCAATAAGAAGAAAACGATGACTCATGAAGTATTATTATAATCATTTTATGGCAGCGATTGATCATTTTGGAAGAATATGATTTACTTCTGAAAGATAATAATGAAGTTGCCGACTTCCTCAACTTGGGATGACGACTCATATGTTTATATTAAAGGAGACTACCTCAACAAAGGGAATCCACGTGGAACATGAAGTGATCAACATCCCTTACAATATGAATAGCGACTATCGTATGCTACAAGAAAACACAACGAATTGAATATAAAAATGATTAATGAGGAGCACATATAGATGGATATGTAAACTACGTGGTCTCCCTTAACGAACAACAACTTGGATTACTCCAATCTGAATCATCTTAAAAATGGAAGGAATTATATGTAAGAAGTTTCCAACACAACCACACATGTCCGTTAGGGGTTAGTGACTATCTGGTGATCAATTAAAATATTGATTAAGGAGATTGCTATCAAAATTAGTCAAAGTCAAATACAGCACAATAAGAAGAAAATTACTAATATTGATTAAAGATATTGATTTAGTAAGAAGGCTTAAACAATTAGCGTAATAATGAAAAGGTGTGATCTATATACAATAGATAGCATTTGTCACTAATGTAATTAATAATCATGAAGAAGTGTGATAATGAAGGGTAGTGTCTCATTGCTACCAAAGGCTGCTAACCTTTCAGTTTTGGGAATTTGTATTTTCTTCTTTATAATCTAGTTCAGATTTCTCTAAGAAGGGGAGGTGCTTAATACGTATGCTAATATATGGAGTTTGAAATGATATTATGCAGAATTTAATAATAAAATTTAGGTAGACTACAATACGTATGACAGCCATTTAATTTCTTTATTGTGACAGACCAGATCTGACACATGTCATGTCTGCTCTTACAGCCAGAATTATAATAACTAATGTAATTAGGCAGTGGTGGTGTTAAGCTCTTACAACCATAATTATAACAAATAATGTTTTTAGGTAGTGGGAGGTTAATAATTTATATAATAAGTTATATATATATACCCAAATCAGAATAAGGAATAATATAAATATTGTAATTATGGATATTGATAATAATAAATATTAATATCATAATTACTATTAATACAATACTTTTAGAGATTAGTAATAATTCATATAACTAGTAATTAATAGATACGTAAAAGATTTATAAATGAATCAGAACAAGATTACTTGTTTAGTATGGTAAGAGATGTTACAGAATGTAGGTGTAAATAGATATGTTAATGAATAGTTTATAATATATATTAATGAATATAAATAATGAACATCTGAATACATATGTTAATATAAGGTTCTTAGATGTTGATGAATATGTATGAACATAAGTAATTAATACATATCAATTAATAGTAGGAATATATGTTAAGAAATAAATGTGAATATTGGATAATGAACATTTTTATGAAAATATGTTAGGAAATACATGTAAAACAGGAATATGTAAATGTGGATTGTGGAATGAAAAATAGTAATAAAATGCAAAAAGGTATTATAAATGTGATTACATGATGGAGGCTATAGGGGGAAACTCCCTTAGCCTAAAGGAAGGATTATGATAATCCCTAGGGCAGTATATATACTAAATATCTATATGCATATATATGGCTTGGTTGACTAAGTTCATCCAAGAAGAGATGGATCCGGACAGTCCCCTCTGAGGACTTGGATGATGAGATGCATCATCCAAGGCAAAGAATTCACATATGGTCTTCCTTGGATGGCTTGGGTGTAAGAAATTACACCCAAGACAGGAATCGAATTAACATTTGATTTCCTAGATGGCTTGGGTGTAAGAAATTACACTCAAGACAGGAATCGAATTAACCTTCGATTTCGTGGATGGCTTGGGTGTAAGAAATTACATCTAAGATAGGAATCGAATTCATCTTTGATTTTTTGGATGGCTTGGAACCAAGATGGGTTCCAAGAAGGCGAGCTTCACAGCCACCTAAGGACATATCTCCGTATGGAATTTGTATCCTTTTTATTAGATAATAATTGTGATTAGTGTTAATTAAATATTTTAAAGTTAAATTTCAAGTTAGATTAGTTATATATATATATATATATATATATATTTATTTTATTCTAACAATTTGTTTTGTAGTAAAGTGATCTCTAACAAGTAGGGACATTACATGAACTATATTGAATGTATAAATTGTTGTATTGACTTCTTCTCTCTAGTATATATGAGATAGATTTACTTCTAATATCATACTTCTAGCTACATCCAAGATAGTTCTATTTTTCCTTTCCACAACTCCATTCTGTTGGGGTGTCCGGGGTGCTGATAACTGTCTTCTGATCCTATTCGCTTCATAGAATGTATTAAATTCCTTAGATGTGAATTCACCTCCTTGATTTGATCTCAAACATTTCATTTTCTTGTCGGTTTCATTTTCTACCATCACCTTGAATAGTTTGAATTTCCCAAATGCTTCAAAGTTTTCCCTGAGAAAAGTAACCCAACACATTCTAGAATAGTCATCAATGTTTAGCATAAAATACCTATCTCCTTGTATACTTCTAGTTCTTACTGGACCACATAAATAAGTATGAATTAAATCAAGAACATTTTTAGACTTCTCTGGAATACTCTTGAAAGTTGCTCTAGCTTGCTTTCCAAATTGACATTCCTTACATATCTGATTGTGAGGTTTAACAATCTTAGGTAAATCTCTTACTACCTTAGTTGTATTGATTTTTACAATGCAATCAAAATTTACATGATAAAGTCTCTTATGCCATAACCAACTTTCATCAATATGTGCAATCAAACATGCTTTCTCATTGTTGTTGAAATGAAATTTATTACCTCTAGTCTAATTACCAGTGGCAATTTCCAAACCAGTTCTATTTAAGATTTTGCATTTACCATTCTTGAATTGTAACTGAAATGCTTTCTCAACTAATTGACCAACACTCAAAAGATTATGCTTCAAACCTTCAACATAGTAAACATTATCAGTATTGTGCTTACCATCAAAAGATATAGTGCCTTTTCCTTTGATCAAACAAGCTTTATCATCTCCAAATCTTACTAGACCTCCATTGTATTCCTGAAAGGTTAAGAATTTACTTTTATCACCAGTCATGTGATGTGAACATCCTGAATCAATAATCCATTCATCCTTATCTTCAATTTTAGCTGCCAGGGCCCACTCTACTAGTTGAATAGTAGGTGTCGGTTGATCTTCTGTTGTATCAACACAAGCCCATCCATTGTTTGTCAGATCCTCATCAGAATCATCAAAAAGTCCTTCATCAACATAATAACAAGATTTGTCTCTATTCTTCTTAAACATGTATTTCTGATAATCAGGGTTAGGCTTATATGTTCTCTTAGCTTCTTCTCTTAATCTTGCATGTCTATCAGGACATCTAGAAGCCATATGGCCAATCTTATTATAGTTAAAACATTTAAAGGATGCTTTACCTTCATACCTACTTCCAGTTGGACCTTTAGGCATTTTCCTTGCAAATAGTGCTTCATGTTCTTCAAGTTCTTCATTTTCTCTCCTGCTTTCTTCAAGTTTTCTTGCATAAAAGGCTTTCCAATCAGATTTATCAGATAATGATGATGATGCAGTTGATGATGATGGCTTGAAAGCTAGATCTGTCTTAATAGTAGTAACAAGACCAAATTCCCCAAGTTCAAAAGCTGAAAGTTTTCCAACCAAGGTGTCTCTAGATACTGATACATTAGGCATTTTTCTCAATTCATTTATAGCAGTAACTTTCATTTTATATGCCAGTGGCAAAGCTCTTAAAACTTTAGAAAAAATCTCATCTTCACTTAAGGTTGCTCCAAAACAATTTCATTTACTCTTTCCATAAAAGCAGAATTTCTTTCATCTTCTTCCATTTTCAGACTTTCATACCTGACCCAGAAGCATTCAAGTTTTGAAATTTTGAATGTGGAATATATTGGTATTGTTTTTTCATTGATGTCAACACCTATTAACACTTATCAACTTTGGCACCTTGGAGAATTGGTTATGTTCACCGGCACGCAAGTGACTTATGCACAATGACCGGTATCTGGTTCACCAGCAGGATATATTGTTCAGCGGCACTTGGAATGACATGGCAAACACTTGGTTATGTTGAAGAAATAATTTGGACACTTTATCTTGGAGATTTTCTCATTGGTATATTTGAGTCTACATATTTGTTGTTACCGTCAAATAGGTCCATAATAAGCACCAACAGGCTTATCTATTCCAGATCAGCACGACATGCTATGGAGATGATTTATCAAAGTTGTAAATGCATTAAGCCAACATGTTCAATCGGATATTGCATCGGTTATTGATTTACTTGTAAATTGTTTTTATTGTAATATCTTTTAGATCCGACCTACTAAATTTGGTCTTAGGTTATGGTGTATATGTAAGATGTTATTTGTAAGATCGATATGCGAATGTGAGAAGGATTTGTAAGAAGGTATATGCAAGAATAAGCAGAGCTATACATGCAAACATCATTTGAAGGTGAAAGAAGGTTTTTTATGAAGGCATATTAGAACTGAACCGGTACTAAATCCAGCATATGAAGATGTTATTTTGTGTAGTACATCATTATTGGATTTAACCATCCAATTGTAATCAGTGTGACTACTATTTGTGTTTGAGTAGTGAGCTCTAGGCGCTTGGCCTTTTTGCATGTGCAGACCCCATTTCTATACACATAATATCTGTAGTAGTATCATCTAATTGTGGGTAAGGTTTCCCACCATGGTTTTTCCCCTTACAAGGTTTCCACATACAAATATTGGTGTTATGTGTTGTGCATGTTATTGTCTTTATGTTTCATGCATTAATCCTTACCGGTACTACAATTAACTGATAAACTGTCTACTGACATAAAGTTTGGTTTATCGGTATTAAACATTAAGTTTGGATAAGTTGTTTTTGGTTTGAATTTATTTGACAACTAATTCACCCCCCCCTCTCTCAGTTGTCTCCAAGACCTAACAATTGGTATCAAAGCTTAGTCTTCTTTTTGCAGAAGTTTAATAGCTTGAGGAGATCCAATGTCTACAAACTATTTCAGGAAGGACATTCGTAAACTTGATGGAACCAACTATGGTATATGGAAGATCAGGATGGAGACACATCTGAATTGCATTAGAAAGGACATATGGGATGTTACAAAGAATGGCTATACTACTCTTACTCAAAATCAGCCTAATCCACCTACCTTAGGAAAAGATGAGGAAAATGATTGCAAAGCAAGAGAAGCACTTTTGAGTGCATTATCAGATCAGTAAATCATGGGATTATCAGATAGATCTATTGCTAAAGCTATTTGGGACCATTTGGAAACATTGAATGGAGGAGATTCTATAGTCCAAATTGCAAAACTTGAAAGCTTTCGGGCCAGGTATGAAAATCTCAAAATGGAAGAAGATGAAAGGATTTCTGCTTTTATGGAAAGAGTAAATGAAAATGTTTTGGGTGTGAAATGTTGTGGAGGAACCTTAAGTGAAGATGAAATTGTTTCAAAAGTTTTAAGAGGATTGCCACCGGCATACAAAATGAAAGTTACTGCTATAAATAAGTTAAGAACAATGCCTAATACATCAGTAACTAGAGACACATTGATTGGAAAACTTTCAGCTTTTGAAATTTAGGAATTTGGTCATGTTGCTACTATAAAGATAGATTCAGCTTTTAAGGCATCAACATTATTTGCACAATCATTTGACAAATCTAATCAGAAATCCTTTTATGCAAGAGAAATTGAAGAAAGAAGGAGAGAAAATGAAGAACTTGAAGAACTAGAAGCACTATTTGCAAGAAAAATGCCTAAAGGTCAAGTTGGAAGTAAGTATGAAGGTAAAGCACCCTTTAAATGTTTTAACTATAATAAGATTGGTCAAATGGCTTCAAGATGCCCTGATAGACATGCTAGACTAAGAGAAGAAGCTAGAAGAACATACAAGCCTAACCCTGAATATCAAAGATATAGATTTAAGAAGAATAAATACATGTCTTGTTATCTTGCTAATGAAGGAGTCACTGATGATTCTGATGAGGATCCGGTAGACAATGGATGGATTTTTTTTGCTATAATAGAAGATCAACTGACACCTACTGTTCAACTGGTAGAGTAGGCCTTGGCAGCTAAAATTGAAGTTAAGGATGAATGGATCATTGATTCAGGATGTTCAGATCATATGACTAGTGACAAAAGAAAAATCTTGACTTTTCAGGAATATAATGGAGGTCTGGTAAGATTTGGAGATGATAAAGCTTGTTTAATCAAAGGAAAAGGTACTATATCTCTTGATGGTAAGCATAATACTGACAATGTTTACTATGTTGAAGGTTTAAAGCATAATCTATTGACCGTTGGTCATTTAGTTGAAAAAGGATTTCAGTTACAATTCAAGAATGGGAAATGCAAAATTATGAACAGAACTAGCTTGGAAATTGCAACCAGTAATCAAACTAGAGGTAATATCTTTCATTTGAATAACCATGAAAAGACATGCTTGATTGCACACATTGATGAAAGTTGGCTATGGCATAAGAGACTCTGTCATGTAAATTTTGATTGCATTGTGAAAATCAGGACTACTAAGGCAGTTAGAGATTTACCTAAGATTGTTAAACCTCACAATCCAGTATGTAAGGAATGTCGATTTGGAAAACAAGTTAGAGCATCTTTTAAAAGTATTCCAGAAAAATCCAATAATGCTCTTGACTTAATTCATACTAATTTATGTTCGAGCTAGAACTAAAAGTTTACAAGGTGATGGATATTTCATGCTAATCATTGATGACTATTCTAGAATGTGTTGGGTTACTTTTCTCAGAGAAAAATCAGAAGCACTTGGGAAGTTCAAACTATTCAAGGTGATGGTAGAAAATGAAACCGATAAGAAAATCAAATGTCTGAGATCAGATCAAGGAGGTGAATTTACATCTAAGGAATTTAATACATTTTGTGAAGTGAATAGAATCAGAAGACAGTTATTAGCACCCCGGACACCACAACAGAATGGAGTTGTAGAAAGGAAAAATAGAACTATCTTGGATGCAGCTAGAAGTATGTTATCAGAAGCAAATCTACCACATGTATATTGGAGAGAGGCAGTAAGCACAATAGTCTATACATTCAACAAACTTCACATCAAAGGTGAAACCGGTAAGACCCCTCATGAACTATGGTTTGGTATCACTCCTACTCTTAAATATTTTAGAATATTTGGAAGTAAATTCTATATTAGGAGAGATGAGTATATTGGAAAATTTCATCCTACAAGTGATGAAGGAATATTTCTTAGTTATTCATCTAAGAGCAAAGCATATAGATGTTTTAACAAGAGATTGCTGAAAATTGTTGAGAGTACAAATGTGAATATTGATGAACAGTTTAGAGGAACTTCAAGGTATATAGACTCTGAACCGGCAACAAAGATACTAACAAATGAACCTACATTGAACCCACTGGAACAAAATGAAGATCTAGTTACACCGCTATCATCTAAAAATTCCACTGTAACTAAAGAACAACATCAAATGAAGATACCTCAGAATGTAAGATTGAACCACTCTAAAAATCAGATAATTGGGAACAAGTATCAAGGAGTTATCACAAGAGAAAGACTGGAAAATGAAGAGGTATGTCTTATTTCTCAAATTGAACCATCATCAATTAATGAGGCATGTGAAGATAAACACTGGATTAAAGCTATGGAAGAAGAATTACAACAAATTGAAAAGAATAACACATGGACATCAGTTCCCCGGCCTAAAGAAAAAAATGTAATTGGAACAAAATGGGTATTTAGAAACAAACTTAATGAAGATGGTAAAGTAATCAGAGATAAAACAAGACTAGTGTGTAAGGGATATTCACATAAAGAAGGAATTGATTACAATGAAACCTTTGCACCTATAGCTAGAATTGAGACAGTCAGATTATTCTTGGATTTTATTTGTCAGATAACAAAGATATGGTTTGCAGGTTAAGGAAAGCTTTGTATGGGTTGAAGCAAGCTCCAAGAGCTTGGTATGCTAGATTGGATAAATATCTTTTGAAGATTAGTTTTTCTAAAGGTAATGCTAACAACAACTTATACTATAAAGTGACTAATGATGACATCTTGTTTATAGAAGTTTTTGTTGATGATATAATCTATGGAGGAGAAGATGGATTATGTAAAGACTTTTCTATTGAAATGCAGCAAGAATTTGAAATGTCTATGATTGGAGAGATAAAATTATTTTTAGGATTGCAGATTTCACAGACTGATAAAGGTATATTCTTGAGTCAATCCAAGTACTTGAAGGAGTTACTAAAGAAATTTGGGATGGAAAACTCTAAACCGGTAAGCACACCTATGACTACAAATGAAAAATTATCACTAAGAGATGAATCTACACCTGTTAATCCGACTAGGTACAGATTTATTATAGGAGGCCTACTGTATTTGACATAAATAGGACCTGATATTATGAATGCAGTATGTATTATTTCAAGATTTTAGAGTAATCCTAGAGAAAATCATGAATCAACAGTAAAAAGGATTTTTCGGTACTTACAAGGCACTACAAATCTTGGCTTATGGTATCCTAGAGATGAAAATTTTGAATTACATCCATACACAGATGCAAATTGGGTAGGAGATGTGGATAACAGAAAAAGCACCACCAGTGGAGCATTTTTTCTTGGAAGAAGATTAATTTCTTGGTTGAGTAAGAAACAAAGTTACACATCTTTATCAACAGCAGAATCAGAATATGTTGCAGTAGCAACTAATTGTACACAGGTATTATGGCTTAAGAAAATGTTGAAGGACATAAAGGTAAAATGCAAGGAACCTATAACTATTTATTGTGATAACACTGCAACAATTGATATATCTAAAAATCCTGTACTACATTCTAAAACTAAACATCTTTCTATCAAATTGAATTTTCTGAAAAGAGAATGTTCAAGCAAAAGAAGTAAAACTAGTTTATGTGAATACTAAAGAGCAGATTGCAGATATTTTCACTAAGCCTTTGTCTAAACAGACTTTTGAGTATCTCAGAGATCAACTTGGGGTCATACCCCCACCGGTAGAGACTTAGACAGTTGATGTTTGTCATCAACTAACAAAATTAACATAGAAATATTTTATTCCGGCTTTGATGAGGGGAGATACTTCTCAGGGGGAGTAGTTGGTATACTGAATTGGTTTGTATTTTGTATTGGCTTTGGCATTTGATGTCAAAGGGGGGGAGATTGATATGGAAAAACACAAGGAAAACTCATGTTACTCCTAGGAGGAGTGATTGTTACTTTGGAGAGATTGATTATTGGTGTAGGAGCACCCTTTCAAGCTCTCCCTCCTCCTTTTTTTGTTGGTGTTATTCTTCTTATGAAGCCATTGTATATAAAATAATGAGCCAAGTGCTCATAGGTCCTAGTTAGGGTCCTAGTGGAGATCATAGGGGTCATAAGTCAAGACTGAGATTTTCTTGAAAATGGAGGGTATGTGTGTCTTTGTGGTGCTTAGGGGTCCTTCATAGCATGGTGGTGTCCTTAGGTTGGCCCATTGTGGGTCTAGGAGTCATGAAGAGCAACATTGGGAAAGTTGCTCAAAAGTTGCATGACAACTTTTAAAAGTTGTCAAGCAACTTTTCCACCAGGAGGCCAACATCCTTAGTTTGGCATGGATAGCCCTAATATGGGCATACAGACCAAGGCAAAGGTGGTATAAGATGTTGCAAACCCTAAGTTAATGGGTTGGATGTCAGAGATTGTACGGCCCAAGCAAGGAAAGCTTGACTATGACTATTTGTGGGTTACCAGTCAGTTTGAATGAAGTTACCGAGAAAACTAATGGATTGATTTATGTGCAAAAATATGTGAAATGTCTTCCATGGTGTAAATACTTCCATTGTGAGTGATTAGATTATCTTTTTGTTTATCAGTTGAGTGTGTTTGTAAATAGTTTGTAAATTGCAGTCTCACTGTCCAGTTTTGGACCGGTTTGTGAAAATGAAGTCTTAACTCCATTCCCTGTTGTGGAATCACCATGAAACCATGGGGAATGAGAGTGAAGACCATGTAATATAGTCCCATGAAATAAGGGCCCTTGGAAATGCAAGGAGGCCAAGCAAAGACCCACTCCTAGGTGAGACTGGACAATGTCCGGTTAGGAGAGGTCAAATTACAGAGGTCTTGGAGAGCAAGGTTGGTTAGTGGAGAGTGCATGCTTTGGAGGAAGTGCAGAGGAGTGAGTGAAGCATCATTGGTGTGAAGGAGGAGCCTCCACCAATCCAAACAAGGTGGCTAAAGCTTAAACACTCACTGTGACCTAGGCAGACCCTAAAAACCCTCACAAAAACCCTTACAAATCTTAAAATCCACCTAGGATAGTGTACAGACACTTGGAGGCCTAAAACCTAGAAAATGCTTGAGTCCTTGCTAAATGAATGATAGTCCTTTTTGGGAGATTGGGTTTTTTGTGCATTTTTTGAGAGAGGGAGCCCTAGAAGACCAGTTAGGAGGCTTAATTGGTCCTAATCCTTGTAGCCCTATTTGAAGGCAAAAACCCAAATTTGTGAAATCGGTAAGGAGTTAGAATCTTGAAACCTCTTGGGGGCACATGAATGGGTGGAAATACCATGAAATAGACCTAATACAACATTTCTATGACCTTGGAAGGTTTGGAACAAGCTTAGCCCTTATTAGCCATAGTAAGGGGTTTTGAGTCTCATGAGTAGGTGAGACCTTAGGAGAAGCATTGCAACTCATTGGTGGGTGGATTGGGCAAGGTCAGGGGATTCCTCAAGAAAAAGGAAGTCCTAGAGACCCTAGGGTGTGTAGAGAACACCAGGTGATCCAAGGAAAGGATCCAAGAGCATAGACTAGGCTAGTCTATCCCTAACCCCATCCCATCAAATTGGTATCAGAGCAGGCTAAAGACTTGTTGGACTGTGTATGTCTCTATATACTAGTGAATCAGTAGGGGAGAGTAGAATGGTCACTAATGCCGAGCTGGTTAGAGAAGTAGAAGAGTAGAAGGAGAAAAATAGACTCCTTGAAGAAGCTATGAGTGAGATAAGGGATAAACTGCAGGAAGTGGTGGATCAGAGAACACAAGGACTTTGGGATGAAGACACCAAGGGTAAAGGCAAGAAGACTATAGACATAGATGACATTATCCCTGAACCAAATCCCTTGTTCAGTGAAGAACCATTTGCAAAGGCTATTAAGGCTTTGAACACCAAGGCTTTTGAAGGATTGCCACATTTCAGTGGAAGAATGGACATAGACACTATTATGGAATGGATTGAGGGCATGGAAAACCACTTTGAGTGTGAAGGAGTGATAAAGGCTCAAAAGGTTAAAGTTGCCAAATCAAGATTAAGGGGAGCAACTTTGACATGGTGGAAGTACCTGCAAGAAGAAAGAGTTAGTATGGGGAAGCTACCTATTGCAAATTGGAAGGCCATGGTGAGTAAGATTAAGGAGAACTACTTACTAGAGGATTGTGAAGTCCAACTTCATAAGAAGAGACAAGGATTGAAGCAAAAGGATCTTGATGTGGCCTCCTACACAGAGGAGTTTCAAAAGCTATGTCTTAGGTCCAAAGTCCAAGAAGATGAATCCATTAAGGTGGCTAGGTATCTAAGCAGCCTAAAGTGGAACATTCAAGAGGAGATAAGCCTATGGACTCCAACTACTGTCTAGAAGTGTCATCAGCTTGCTGCCAAGGTAGAAGAGAGGAACAAAAGGAAAGGAGACTCCAATAATAGGGGTAGAGGCAGAGGTAGAGATCAAATGAACCATTGGGGTGGTTACCAAAGCAAGTCAAATGAGCAGAGAAACCAAGGAGAAGCCAAGGTGACTGAACATGGTAGTGAAACCAATCCTAGAGGAGGACATTCTAGAGGAAGAGGTGCACAAGGTGGTCCAAATAGGGGTAGAGGTACTGGCAGAGGTAACTCCTACTTTACAACTATGAAATGTTACAATTGTGGTTAATTGGGACACCCGACATATAGATGCCCTGACAAGCCTACATCATCAAACAGTGGAAAGAGGGTTGCATATGCACATGAAGACTCTTCAAGAAGCAAGACACCTGAAGTGGACCATATTGAATCAGAGATTGGAGAAAATCTGATGTTCAATAGGGTCTTGATAAGACAGCCAGTCAAGAATGAACCCAAACATAGGAGAGCATTGTTTAGGGTGAGATGCAAGATTCTTGGTAAAGTGTGCAAGGTGATAGTTGATTCAGGCTCAATTGACAATATCATATTAGAAGAGGCAGTTAGGAAGTTGAAACTCACAAGGATGCCCCACACTAACCCATACAAGGTGACATGGTTGAATCATGAGCAGAGTGTGTTGGTCAATGAACGAACTTGGGTAGAGTTTTCTATTGGAGGATACAAGGATAAGATCCTTTGTGATGTGCTACCTATGGATGCATGTCACTTATTGCTAGGAAGACCCGAGCAATTTGATAGGAAGGTGATCTATGATGGAGAGGAGAACTCCATTTCCTTTAAGAAGGACAACAAGACCTTCAAGATTCAGTCTTTGATAGAGAATGAAGAGGGAACTTCAAAGACACCTAGTGTCTTAATGGCTACCAGTAAAGAGTTTTTAAACTTGCTACATGAGGAGGAGATAGTGAAGTGTGCCATTTTTGTGAAACCAAAGGAGGAAGAAGACAAGTTGCATGTAGAGATACCCAAGGAAGTGAAGCAAATGTTGCAAGAGCATAAGGATATAGTGAGTGATCGAACACCTGCAACACTCCCACCTAGAAGGTCTATAAGCCATCAAATAGACTTTGTTCCTAGTGCATCCTTACCTAACAAGGCTGCATATAAGCTCACACCTAATTAGAATAAGGAGGTAGCAAGGCAAGTGCAGGAGTTATTGGAACAAGGACTGATTAAGAAGAGCATCAGCCCATGTGCAGTCCCAGTAGTGCTAGCATCAAAGAAGGGAGGTAAGTGGAGACTTTGCACTGACTCAAGAGAAATCAATAGGATCATCATAAGGTATAGGTTTCCTATACCTAGAATAGAGGATTTGATGGACTGTTTAGGAGGGGCTATGTATTTTACCAAGCTAGACCTTAAAAGTGGTTATCACCAGATAAGAATTAAGGAGGGTGATGAGTGGAAGACTACTTTTAAAACCATAGAGGGATTGTATGAATGGCTTGTGATGCCATTTGGACTCACCAATGCTCCAAGCACCTTCATGAGGTTGATAAATGAGGTGTTGAAGGATTTCATAGGTAGATTTGTGGTGGTGTACCTAGATGACATTCTCATCTATAGCAGAACCAAAGAGGAGCACCTTGAGCATTTGAGGTTAGTCTTAGAGAGGTTGCATGAGGAGAAGCTATCCATCAACTTAGAGAAGTGTGACTTCATGAAGAAAGAGCTAGTTTACTTAGGATTTGTGGTGTCTAAGGGAACCTTGATGATGGATCCAAGCAAAGTGGAGGCAATCTTTAATTGGCCTGCACCTAAAATAGGGACTAAAGTTAGGAGTTTTCATGGATTAGCTCAATTCTATAGGAATTTTGTGAGGAACTTCAGTGGTATATGTGCACCAGTCCTTGACACCATTAAGGGAGGTCTTAAAACTAAGTTTAAATGGACTGAGTAGGCTAACAAAGCATTTCAATTGTTTAAGCAAGAAGTAGCCACAAAACCTATGCTTCTTCTACCTACATTTGATAAGATATTCACTTTGGAGTGTGATGCAAGTGGAATTGCAGTAGGTGGTGTGTTGAGTCAAGAGGGAAGACCTATGACATTTTTCAGTGAGAAGCTTAATGAAGCAAAGAAGAAGTACTTAGCCTATGACCTAGAGTTGTATGCATTAGTGCAGTCTCTAAAGAAATGGAGGCATTACCTACTCCCAAAATAATTTGTAGTGTTCACAGATAATCAAGCACTGAGTTACATCAACACTCAGGAGAATCTAAGAAATAGACATCTGAAATGGATGGAATACCTCCAATCCTTCACCTTCAACATCAAGCATAAGAAGGGGAAACTTAACAAGGTGGCAGATGCATTGAGCAGGAAGTTGTTGATAGTTCAAGAGTTACAGTTGCAGAGCATAGGCATAGAAGGTTTCAATGACCTCTATGAAGGAGATGAAGACTTCTCATCAGCTTACAAGGTTTGTAAAGAGTTTGAGAACCATTTCCATAGTGAGTATCTAGATTACACTCTCCAAAATGGTCTATTGTTCAAGGGTAATCAGTTGTGTGTACCAAGAGGATCCATGAGGGAGAACCTTATCCAAGAGAAACATAATGGTAGTTTGAGTGGACACTTTGGGATTAATAAGACCCTAGACTTAGTACAAAGGTACTACTATTGGCCAAAGTTGCCAAGAGATGTGAAAAGTTATGTAGAATAGTGTGGTGTATGCCAAAGAGAAAAAGTTGGATCAAGCAATGTTGGTCTCTATCAACCATTACCAGTCCCTAATAGGCCTTGGGAATGTATAAGTATGGAATTTTTAGTAGGACTTCCCAAGACTAAAATAGTTATGGACAACATCTATGTGGTAGTAGATAGATTTTCCAAGATGATTCATTTCATTCCATGTAAAACTACACATAATGCTAGCTATGTTGACATCTCTTCTTCAAAGATATTGTTAGGATTCATGGACTCCCTTTAAGCATTATTTCAAATAGGGACAACAAGTTCATGGGTCATTTTTGGCAAACATTATGGAGGAGACTTGGAACTAACTTGTCATTTAGCTCAGCTTACCATCCACAAATAGATGGTCAAACTGAAGTCATCAATAGGGTGTTAGGCAATTTGTTGAGGTGTCTAACTAAGGAATATGGTCAAACATGGGACCTAATCATTTCTCAAGCAGAGTATGCATATAATCACAGTATGAATAGGACCACTGGTAGAAGCCCTTTTGAGGTTGTATATGGCAGACATCCAAGGGGAGTATGTGAGTTGAGAGACCTTAGTACCTTGGAAATTAAGAGTGGGCAAGTAGAGGACTTCAATCAAACCATCAAGGAATTCCATGAGAAAGTTAAGAAGGCCATCCTTGAATCCACTCAAAAACTAAAAGCCAAAGTGGATGAGAAAAGGAGAGAAGTTCAGTTCAAGGTGGGTGACTATGTGATGGTACATTTGAGCAAAGCCAAGATGCAAAGTGGTAAGCCTACCAAACTGCAGATGAAGAGAGTAGGACCTTGTAAAATTCTAGCAAAATATGGTGAGAACACCTATAAGGTTGATTTACCTTTACACTTAGCCATTTCACTAGTCTTTAATGTTGTTGATTTGATAATGTACAAGGGAGAGATAGCAAAGCAAACTGAGAACCAAGCTAAGGTATTACAAGACCTGGATGTAAATACCTTACCTCAAGTGAAGAAGCTTAAAGTAGAGGAGATCTTGGAATCAAGGGTGAAGAAGTCTACTAGACACCAGGTCTACATGGAGCACTTAGTGAAATGGGTAGATCAACTAGTATCTGAAGGTACATGGGTGGAGGAGAGTAGGTTCAAGACACTTGGAATAGACCCGGCTATCATTTCTTCTTCTTTTTCTTAGTTATGTGCAAAGGGGGAGTATGGTGTAGGAGCACCCTTTCAAGATCTCCCTCCTTCTTGTTTTGTTGGTTTTATGCTTCTTATGAAGCCATTGTATATAAAATAATGAGCCAAGTGCTCATAGGTCCTAGTGGAGATCTTAGGGGTCATAAGTCAAGATTGAGATTTTCTTGAAAATGGAGGATATGTGTGTCTTTGTGGTGTTTAGGGGTCCTTCATAGCATGGTGGTGTCCTTAGGTTGGCCCATTGTGGGTCTAGGAGTCATGAAGAGCAACAATGGGAAAGTTGTTCAAAAGTTGCAAAAGGTGCATGACAACTTTTAAAAGTTCTCAAGCAACTTTTCCACCAGGAGGCCAAAATCCTTAGTTTGGTGTGGACAGCCCTAATTTGGGCACATAGACCAAGGAAAATGTGGTATAAGATGTTGCAAACCCTAATTTAATGGGTTGGATGTCAGAGATTGTACGACCCAAGCAAGGAAAGTTTGACTGTGACTGTTTGTGGGTTACCAATCAGTTTGAATGAAGTTAACGAGAAAACTAATGGATTTATTTGTATGCAAAACTATGTGAAATATCTTCCACGGTGTAAATAATTCCATTGTGAGTGACTAGATTATCTTTTTGTTTATCGGTTGAGTGTGTTTGTAAATAGTTTGTAAATTGCAGTCTCACTGTCCAGTTTTGGACTAGTTTGTGAAAATGAAGTCTTAACTCCATTCCCCATTGTGGAATCACCATGAAACCATGTGGAATGAGAGTGAAGACCCTATACTATAGTCCCATGCAAGAAAGGCCCTTGGAAATGCAAGGAGGCCAAGAAAAGACCCACTCCTAGGCAAGACTAGACAGTGCCCGGTTAGGAGAGGTCAAATTGCAGAGGTCTTGGAGAGCAAGGTTGGTTAGTGGAGAGTGCATCCTTTGGAGGAAGTGTAGAGGAGTCACTGAAGCATCATTTGTGTGAAGGAGGAGCCTCCACCTATCCAAACAAGGTGGCTAAAACTCAAAAACTCACTATGACCCAGGTAGACCCTAAAAACCCTCACAAAAACCCTTAAAAACCTGAAAATCCACCTAGGACAGTGTACGGACACTTGGAGGCCTAAAACCTAGAAAATCTTTGAGTCTCTACTAAATAAATGACATTCCTTTTTGGGAGATTGGGTTGTTTGTGCATCGTTTGAGAGAGGGATCCCTAGAAGACTGGTTAGGAGGCTTAATTGGTCCTAATCCTTGTAGCCCTATTTGAAGGCAAAAACCCAAATTTGTGAAATCGGTAAGGGGTTAGAATCTTGAAACCTCTTGGGGTCACATGAATGGGTGGAAATACCATGAAATAGACCTGATACAACCTTGTTGAGACCTTCGAAGGTTTGGAACAAGCTTAGCCCTTATTAGCCATAGTAAGGGGTTTTGAGTCTCATGAGTAGGTGAAACCTTAGGAGCAACATTGCAACTCATTGGTGGGTGGATTGGGCGAGTTCAGGGGAGTCCTCAAGCAAAAGGAAGTCCTAGAGACCCTAGGGTGTGTAGAGAATACCAGGTGATCCAAGGAAAGGATCCAAGAGCATAGACTAGGCTAGTCTATCCCTAACCCCATCCCATCAATTACTCTCTCTATCTGAATTTTGATTTCTGGTTATGATCTCTTTTGGGAGATTGTTGGTTTTTGGTATTTAGCATTTTTGTTTAGGCACTTTGATGGTTTTTCCATCTTGTGTTGCCATCAATGCCAAAGGGGGATATTGTTGGTATTTTGGATATGTTGATATGGTTTTGTCATTGATGTCAACACCTATTAGTGCTTATCAACTCTAGCACCTTGGAGAATTGGTTATGTTCACTGGCAAGCAAGTGACTTATGCATAGTCACCAGTATCTGGTTCACTAACAAGATATATTGTTCACCGACACTTGGAATGACATGGAAAACACTTGGCTATGTTGAAGACATCGCTTGGACACTTAATCTTGGAGATTTGTTCATTGGTATATTTGAGTTTGCATATTTGTTGTTACTGGCAAATAGGTCCAAAATAAGCACTAGCAGGATTATCTATTCCAGATCAGCATGACACACTATGGAGATGATTTATTAATGTTGTAAACGTATTAAGCCGACATGTTGAATCAGAGATTGCATCGGTTATTGATTTACTTGTAAATTGTTTTGATTGTAATATCTTTTAGAGCCGACCTACTAAAATTGGTCTTAGGTTATGGTATATATGTAAGATCTTATTTGTAAGATCGATATATGAATGTTAGAAGGATTTGTAAGAAGGTATATGCGAGAATAAGGAGAGCTATACATGCAAACATCATTTGAAGGTGAAAGAAGGTGTTTATGAAGGCATATCAGAACTGAACCAGTACTGAATCCAGCATATGAAGATGATATTTTGTGCAGTACATCATTATTGGATTTAACTATCCAATTGTAGTCAGTGTGACTCCTATTTGTGTTTGAGTAGTGAGCTCTAGGTGCTTGGCCTTTCTGCATGTGCAGACCCCATTTGTATACACATACTATCTGTAGTAGTATCATCTGATTGTGGGTAAAGTTTCCCACCATGGTTTTTCCCCTTACAGGGTTTCCACATACAAATATTGGTGTTATGTGTTGTGCATGTTATTGTCTTTTTGTTTCATGCATTAATCTTTACTAGTACTACAATTAACTTATAAACTGTCTACCGGCATAAAGTTTGGTTTACCGGTATTAAGCATTAATTTTGGATAAGCTATTTTTGGTTTGAATTTATTTGACAACTGATTCACCCCCCCTCTCAGTTGTCTCTGGGACCTAACAATCTCCTTCATTCAATGTTTCCAGTTTGTCCCAAATAGCTTTAGCAGTAGATCTGTCTGACAATCCCATGACTTGCTGATCTGATAATGCGCTCAAAAGTGCTTATCTTGCTTTGCAATCATTTTCCTCATCTTTAGCCAGGTTAGGTGGATTAGGTTGACCCTGAGTAGGAGAAGTATAGCCATTCTTTGTAACATCCCATATGTCCTTTCCAATTCAATTCAAATGTGTCTCCATCCTGATCTTCCAAATGCCATAGTTAGTTCCATCAAGTTTCAGATTGTCCTTCCTGAAATAGTTAGAAGACATTGGATCTCCTCAAGTTGTTAAACTTCTGTAAAAAGAGGACTAGGCTCTGATACCAATTGTTAGATCCTGGAGACAACTGAGAGGGGGGGTGAATTAGTTGTCTAATAAATTCAACCAAAATTAACTTAACCAAAACTTAATGCTTAATGCCGATAAACCAAACTTTATGCCGGTAGATTGTTTTATCAGTTAATTGCAATACTGGTAAAGATTAATGCATGAAATAGAATGATAATAACATCCACAACACATAACACAAATATTTGTATGTGGAAACCCTATAAGGGGAAAAACCATAGTGGGAAGCCTTACCCATAATTAGATCATACTACTGCAGATAGTATGTGTGTACAATATGGATTTTGCACATGCAGAAAGGCCAGCTCCCTAGAGCTCACCACTCAATCACAAAATGAGAGTCACACTGACTACAATTGGATGGTTAAATCCAATGATAATGTACTGCATAAAATAGCATCTTCATATGCTAGATTGAATACCAGTTTAGTTCTGATTGCCTTCACAAAAACCTTCCTTCAACCTTCAAATGGTGTCTGCATGTATAACTCTTGTTATTTACGAGTATACCTTATTATAATTTCTTTTTCAATCACATATCAATCTCACAAATGAGATCTTACATTTATACCATAACCTAAGACCAATTGAATAGGTCATCTTACTAAAAGATATTACAATAAAATCAATTACAAATAAATCATTATGCGATGCATGATGTCGGCTAAATGCATTTACAATAATAATAAATCATCTCCATAACGTGTCGTGTTGATCTGGAATAGATATGCCTGCGGGTGCATAACCTGGACCTATTTGTCGGTAACAACAAATATGCAAACCCGAATAGTCCAATAACCAAATCGCAAAAACCAAGTGATCAAATAATGTCTTTGACATAACCAAGTAGTCTCCAAGTCATTCCAAGTGTCGGTGAACCAAATACCGGTGGTTGTGCATAAGTCTCTGACTTGCCGGTGAACATAACCAAAGATCTCCAAGTGCTGATAAGTGTTGACAAGTGATGACAGGTGTTGACATCAATGACAAAACCATATCAACATATCCAAAATACCAACATTTACAAAGCCTTTGCCTAAGGAAATATTTGAATATCTTAGAGAGTCGCTTGGGATAATTTCCCCATCGGGAGAGACTTAAATGATGAAGATTGGCATCAAACCGATGGGGACTAACAAAAAAATCTTTTTCCGGGTTTGATGAAGGAGAGCTACTGCTCAGGGGGAGTAGTCAACTATATGTTATGTTTTGAATTCTTAACTGCTTTGGCATTTGATGTCAAAGGGGGAGAGATATCTGTGGAAAAACATTATACCTTAATGGAGAGATATACTCTTTGGATATATGTATTTTTTTGTTTCTGTTTCTATTACAGAACTTTGTATTGATCTATCTTTGGGAGATTGTTGGTTTATTAGTTTTTGGCACTTAGATATTTTTCCATCTAGTGTTGCCATCAATGCCAAAGGGGGAGATTGTTGGTATTATGGATGACTTCATCATGTGTTTCATTGGTTTTTCCATTGACGTCAACACTTATCTTCTTGAAGGTCTACATTATGTTCACCAGTATGGTTAGTGGCTTATGCACAATCACTAGTATATGTTCACTAGTAGGTTATATTGTTCACTGACAGTGATGATGACTTGTTATCATCTGGAGATCATTTGGTTATGTCAAAGACATGGATTGGATGTTTGGATTTGGTGTTTTTCTTATTCATCTAATCGGGTTGACAAATTTTCCTTTACTCATAGATAGGTCTAAGTTATGGACCGGTACATGATATCTATTCCAAATCAGCACGACATGTTTTTGAAATGGTTTATTGATTGAATAATGTGGTAAATGTATTGAGCCGACATGTTGTATCACATCAAGAATTATTTGTAATTGATTTAATTGTAATATATTTATTGATTTGTCCTATACATTTGGTCTTAGGTTTTGTATATATGATTGTAAGATCTTATTGAAGATTGGATATAGGATCATATGAGTGTGTTCAAATATTGAAGAGTGAAAATAAGCAAATCCTTGTGTGAATCACACAGACATTATTTGAAGGTTGAAAGAAGGTTATGAATGTTTTTAGCACTCATGTTTAGAGATTAAACTAGTACTGAATCCAGTAATGCAGATGCTATTTTGAACAATACATTGTTAATGGATTTAACCATCCAATTGTAGTCAGTGTGACTCCTATTTGGTGATTGAGTAGTGAGCTCTAAGCGATTGGCCTTTCTACATGTGTAGACCCCATTTGTATACACTTACTATCTGTAGTAGTATCATCTGATTATGGGTAAGGTTTCCCACCATGCTTTTTCCCCTTATCGGGTTTTCACATCGAAATCTTCGTGTCATGTGTTGCAGATGTTGTTTCTCTTTATGTTTCATGCATTAAGTTATATCGGTACTACTATAACTGTTAATCTATTTTACCGACACTTAAGTTTGGTTTACTAACACAATGTTTAAATTGGAATAATTTGCATTTGGGTTATAATTTATTGAGAACTGGTTGACAACTGATTCACACCCGCCTCCCCTCTTAGTTGTCCTTCCTGAGTCCTAACATGTTGTTCAAACTGTTCAACTTGTTCTTCAAAATCATTTTGTTTTTCTTCTTGTAGTTGTTCCAGATTGTAATGTCTTGGACAAAATCTTCCAAAAGGATCTCTAGCTCTTCTCATCAACTGCTTATCTATTTCCCTATCAACACTAAGGCTCCAACTTTGGTAGCCAAATATTTTAAGCCCCGATAACGACACCAAAAATGGTGGGCAAGATCGTTGATGTCAGTACTTGCCCATGCTCTATCGGGAACTATCAAGAGCTCTTTTTCTACAACAAAATTTTGAAACTAAGGGTGTTCAGAGTCTAAATTAAAGAAACTAAACTATGCTAAGGAATATTTTGGCTCTTTTATCAAAATTAAAATAAAACACAATCAAGACTCATTCATGGAACTATCTACTTCTAAAATTGAAACAACTTTAAATTCCTATGAATTCAAACCTAAGTTATATACTAATAAGTAAATCTACTCTAGGCATGGAAGAAACAAAATCTATTCCAAGTTTGTAGAAAATGAAATCTATTCTATCAAAAGAAGCAAAATTCCATGAGTCAGTCCAATTGAGTTTCTACTTTAAATTTGATTACAAATTTCATCATCTTTAACAACTACTCTAAGAGAAAAATCTAACATTTACATATGAAAGAAACATACATTACTCAGTAAAACTAAACAAATCTATGAAACTGAAATCTTCAACAATGCATTCATTCGTGAAATACTACCACTTAAAATGAACAACTACAACTTCTGCAATCAATTCTTATCTATTTGAAACTTATCACAATTGAATAAAATAAAATATAATGAGATCAATGCATGAAACTAAAATGGAAAGGAAATCAACAAAGATCACCTCCCTTTGGTTGAGGGGCCCCTGCTCTTCCTATGGTGGGATCCGTAACACAATTACTCTTGGATGAACTTCCAAAAGGAAGTGGAATAGGTTTACAACAAGATGCATGACTCTACTAACTATTCTACTAACTAGCTTTTTGAAGAAAGCGAAGGGATATTTATTCATATCCTTATTCAAATTCAAAAATAAGGTTACCCACTTAAAATAGAATAATGACTACAAACTGAAGTAAAGAAGACTTAACACTAAATTAATAACTTCAGATAGAAGTGGAAGTTCATGAAGACTGCCAATAAAATAGACTCAGAGGAGATCGAGGAAATCTCTCCAGCTGGAACAATTAGGAGTGATCATCATCTGCATGATGGTTGAACTGGGCTTCATAACTCTTTATCTACTTGCTAGCTTCAAACACATTGAAAAAAGCATTTGATAAAATAGAATAGAACACAATGATAATTATTCTGAATATTTGGCCATTCATCTCCATTAATAATCAAAAAGTGAAACATTTAAGATTCACATAATTAGCAAAATATAATAGCAGAAAATAGTAGATATGCATGTATTAAGTCTTCCGGCAGGCATATTAGTTCACAAAGTATTAAAAGTTTTAAGTAAGAAGTATGATTAAAAGTAACATGATTAAATGCTCATCACACCTTAGCTTGCCCTCCATCCTGCATCATGTTTTGCTTGTTACAATCTAAGCTGCGGGGTAGAGGGCAGAATTTGCCTTCTTTATTTTTAACTTCATCCCCTCCTTCCCGCAACATTACATGCCTTTTGATTTTTCCATCACGGGACCACGGGGGCAGCCTTTTCTTCACTATATTGGTCTCTCCCCTATGTCCAATGGTATCTTTTATCTTCAATTTAAACTTAGAATAGAACTTAGACAACATTAGGATAATTTATTAACCAATAAATATATTCAATTTCTAACATAGGGGGTCGGTTAACGGATGATTGAAGGCACTCAGAAATATGACTAAGGACCCCACTGACCGGTTCGACCAGTCAACACATAATTAGAAAAATAAAAGGGTTGGTTAATGATCTACTTTTTAGTACTCACAGTTTAGCCCTATTGGACAGCAATGAGATAATGTCAATCACAAAACTAATTGTGCAGGAGCAACTAGCATGAACGTGTTCAAGCATATATCACAATCTTTGAAAATTCTAAATTAATAAAAAACGTTGATAATCATCTTGATCGTAGATACACTGATGAACATTGATAGAAATTCTAGCCTCTAGATCATCCATTTCAAATTCATCACAGCCAACTCATACCTTTGCTTGCATTTCCATGTCAGATTGCACTATCTTTAGGATAATAACACCTTGTGTCAACAACCTACTTACAGAGATGAAATGAGATTATGGGGTCAAAACATAATCTCTATCATTTATGCATGATATTTTATCATTTAGTCCCATTTGATATGTCATTTTGACCCAAACACTTTATTCCACCATATGTTATCCTAGATGGAATTTCCTTATCACTAAATCCTTGGTTGCTTATTGTTGAATCAACTTTTGTTTTCACCAACATTCATATCATTACTATATATTGTCCACCTCCAATGCATTATTGTCATTGGTCTTGCCATTTCATAATGTGGACTGCAAACTTCAACTACTTTGTGCACCCATCATAGAACCCTCTCTTCTTAATAGTTCCCATAACTTTGCAATATTGACATTGGTCTAGCACCAAACTGGAAGGCAGCAACTTCAGCTCATAACCATGGGAATCAGCTCTAATACATCGCCTCTTTCTCGATCTTATCAACATAACACAACAAAGAATTGTAATAGTCATCGATTGACAATTTGAAATTTTTAGAATTACATGGTCACAACGAAACTTGGTTGGAGATTTCCAAATACTCATTTGCTTCTGCCAAGCAAAACATAAACACTATGCCATCTTTAGATCAAACTCGACCACACTAATAAAGTTCTGGCTTGCAAATTAGCTCTTATTCAAGCTCACTAACTTTATGTTATTGTCATTGCTCACCACTTTTCATCAGAATAACATTGCACCATCTTCATTCACCACTCTAAATATCGGTCTCTGCTATCCCTTCAACAATTTTGGCCATTTAATGCAAAACATTTCTAATCAACAGTACGCTGATCCTTTTGTCATAAACCAATATTGCAAACTTTTTAACTCCAATTAACATGAAATTTGCAGAAAATATCACAACAACTATTGTATTTTATGAACATCATTTTGGACACATTCATATTTCCATGATATTGAAATACAACATGCTTCGTGTGCAGCCTCTAATTCTAACCAATAACCGATGAAAACATTCTTTACGTATTATCAATCCTTCTTTATTACCATTTTCTTTGAGCTGGTTTGTTTGAAGATACAATACAAAGCAATGGTAGTTTCTCCATATTGGATTAAGACTTGCAATCCTCTTTATTTTTCCATTCACTAATCAAACCCTTTGTCATATTTTACATTATGAAATTAGAGAATAGTAAGCACCATCTCGATGACCATGATCACATCTTTGGAACGATAGAAATGGAAAATTTCAGAAATACAAGTTTCAAAGTACATGAGTCTTGCTTGTGTTTTATTGTGCCCTCTTGCTAGCTCTCTTTGCTTTTCCATCGGACACTACACAGACTATACACGTGGAGTGTGGGCTATTTAGTACCAATATTGCCTTCTCATAATCTAATGGCCAGCATTGTCTCGTGGGCAATCAAACTCTTCTTCCAATTTCCCCTTTACACTTATTTGATGTTGACATATTTTCCAAGAAAAATTTAATTCTTTTTTTATGGAGGTTCAGACCTGTGAGCATGGTAGCCCAGCAAGGGCACGAAGCCTGTGAGTCACCAGTCCAGCGAGGGTCTTCGCGATCTTTCAAATTCGTTGGTCCACAATCTTTATTACATTAGCATGAAGTACTAAATATTTTTCATCTTTTATCTTGGACCTTTGCGTTGATTTTTCATTCCATGGACATATTATTAAATAGGCATGCAAAAATGGATCACTTTTGAAATTATTTGGAGGGCATAAATAGAGTTAATAAGCCTTAATCAAATTAAACCCCAAATAATTAAAGATAATGGTTGACTACAAAATATTTAACTTATAATCTTCTTCATCAATAATTTAAAGCTTTTTCCTTAAAATCATTAAACTCAAAATACTAAAATCTTATTTTCAAAGGCCAAAGGAAAAATTTAAGAGTCCCAACAATGGCTCTTGTTGGGGACGTGTGCCTCCTACAAACACATGGAAGATCTAGTTATCTATGGTAAAGAAGGCCATATTCCAAATCAACCAAGGACTCCCAAATCATCTAGGATGCAAAAAAATCAAACTTATTTTTATTTGATGACCTTAGATAAGGCCACCAAAAATGAAAAACTTTTTCTTTCCCCTATCAAACACTCTATTTACTTTAATCTGACTTGGCACCAATCTAAAAACATTCCTGCAACCACTATGCCCATTTGAACCATTCCTTATCATGTTATTGCATTCAAGCCTATCAATACCACCACCATTGTAGATCTGTGAGTTGTGATAAGAGAACAAGTTAAAACCACCTATAAAGCCTAAATCTACATGCTGCAAATTTGAGAATTTGTCCCACATATTTGTTATATAATAAACTTTTGCACAACCCAATAAATCTTTATATCCAATCATTGGTTCAATTTCCATATGAAATTCAAAACATACAAATGATGGATCTTTAAACTTTCTCTATAAATCACTCCAATCAAACCCTAATTCTAGATGAAGAAAATTAAAAATCTCATAGCAGTCATTGAATCTAAAGTATCTCCTTGGAAGGATTCAAATGTAGTCTAAAATAAATCTGGATGTGACAAATTTTGAGGAACTTCTACATAATCCAACATCTCACCAAAACAAAATTTTGAAGCATTTTCTTAACTTACACAATTTGAAACATCTTCTATCTCCTTATATTCTGACTTAACACTACTTGTTGATCAAGGATATGTAACGTCCTAAAATTACACCCCTTGCAATTTTTTACTACATTTGGGTCTTCGCCTTAGTGTTTGCACCCCTTGGCCTGATCAGAGACTTGAATATGCTCATGCACATCAAAAATACATTGCAATTCAACCCTACACTTTGCTTGCACCTTGATTCTGCCCCAAAATAGGGTAGGACCAAGGCGTGGAGCCCTGGGATCCCCTATTTGGGACCTATTTTTAGGCCCCTCCCTTGTCCTCATCTCAAATTAGAGCAGCAAAATCCCCCCTATGTTAGACTGTAGGAAAATCAGTCAATTAAACCGATCGGAAAGTATATAAGAGGGATTTCCCCTCTCATTTGACATCTAATGAAATTCAATCAAACATATGAGCATTCAAGAGATCAAGCATTTAAGCATTCAAGAGAAATTGAGCATTTTCAATCTTCCTTCAAGCTTTGGAGCAACAGTAGAGACAATATTTCAAGGATTGAAGAGTAGATCAACATTCTACTTCGCAAAATGCTAATTCCATGTGGAGGCAAGCAAACCATCACAAGGAGTTATAAGCACTTCAATTTCAACATCCCCTCAAAGAGGAGGATTTCTACTTTTAGTCATTTCAATTACATTATTTCCACCACTTGGTTAATACAAAAACCTGGGTTTGATCTGAAGACAAACCCTTATTCCCAACACATTTCCCTTTCTTTCTATGTAGGAAATAGGTGCACAACTGTACTTCTAGAATTAAGCTTTATTTGTAGAGACATAATAAATTATTTTCGATGCACGGAAAGTTCGAAGGACCAATAGGAGGGCACCCCTATTTGGATACACTGTCCTTGTAACTTTTACTGGATTTCACAAAGAAGCTCTAAATCATCTCAAACTTCTCAGATCCAGGTGGATGGCTAAATCCCGCATCTGTAGCTCATTGTTTTTGCATACTATCTCCATTTTCAACATTTTGTCTTAATTCAATTAATCAACTTACAAAAGAGGGTTAATTACATTCCAATCTTTTTAGTATTCAATCCTTGCATCCTCTAGGATTGGATCTAGTAGATTCATCCCCCTCTTTTGAATGTAAAGTCCCCCAAGTCAACATTGAACCTTAGTTAAGTTCCCAACTTTCCTCTATGTGGAGAATTGGCTAAGGTTCCCAAATTTTCATTTTACATTTTAGTGAACCTAACTCCTTACACCCTTAATTCTGTTTTTTCATTTTTAGACCCGAGTATATGCTATTTAAAATTCAAAATTTCATTTACAAGTTTAATTTCCTTGCAATTTAAAAAAAATTAGAGGTTGAATACAAAAAAACCCTAACTTTTAGATTCAAAATTGAGCTTGTCATTAGTCTAAATTGGATTGATAGTGTCAGATTTGGGAACTTTTCAATTTTTTCAATTCAAGTTTTCATTCACACTTTCAATTCTCAAAAAAAAATTTATATTAAGTGGTTAAATAAAAAAACCCTAATTTTTAATTTTAAAATTGACATTGTGGATTGTGTAGATCTTGAATAATTTTCAGATTTAGGTCTTTGCTTCAATTAAAAATTCACTTTCC
This sequence comes from Cryptomeria japonica, assembly GCF_030272615.1. NCBI lineage: Eukaryota > Viridiplantae > Streptophyta > Pinopsida > Cupressales > Cupressaceae > Cryptomeria > Cryptomeria japonica. The sequence goes on along the minus strand of NC_081411.1, from coordinate 798,422,767 downwards.
TTCCTAACAACATTCAAATTTCAAATTTGAATTTTTTAAAATTAAACGGTTTAGACCACAAACCCTAATTTTTAAAATTAAATTAATTTTTATGCAAACTCAAATTCCTCTTTAAGCATTTAATTGATTCAATTAAATCTAAAACCTCGTGTCTTTCTTCTAAACATCATAAAAGTTGGCCCTTAGGTGTGCCCTATTTCGACCTTCAACGCTTAATTTTGCATATCTTGACATCTCCAATTTCCATGATATCTTTTTGGTATTCGCATTAAAATCACAATACTTGCTTCCCTGAAAATTTGGAAAAATGTTTGTCACACCGTGTGTTCAGACCAAGTCACTACCTACTTGGTCCCAATATTTTTTACTCAAATTTTGGGAGCTTGTTTTGATTGTATTTTACTCCACAATTGTAGAAATTTGTGAAATTTTATTGATTTTAGGTCACTCTAAGGTTGAAAACAAATCTGAATTTTTCCATTGTTTGAATTTTAAAATTAAGTGGTTTACTACATATACCCTAATTTTAAAATTAGATTGATTTCTTCAATATTTCTACATCTCAAAATTTCAATTAAGAAGTTAAATTTGGACAATGCTAATTTTAATTTTGATTTTCTCTTCTTTTAAACTTTTACAATTAAGAGGTGTTTTCGATTTCTTTTCCCTAGTGCATGAGTTTTACTACTATTAGTCCTACCTATATTATCCTCATTACGAGAAGTTGTAGAATTAAGGTTGCCCAAGGTTTAATTACTGAGGAAATGGAGCCTAATTTGGCTAGCTTTTTCAATGAAGATAATGCTTCTTCTTCCCATCCTTTTGATATTATCATTTATCCTCTTGATAATTCTCACAATGAGGAGGAATCACTAACTAGAATATCCATTGATCAATTTCCGAAGATGGACAATCAATTTCATAATCTTTAACAATGGATGAGTCAAGAATACCGAGAAAGTGAAGCTCTCCCATTGATTGAAGGATTAAAAAGAATGATTCAAAGTGATAAACATGGTGTTGATATCTTGCATGGTATTGCTTATATTGTTGATTCTAATATCATGCCTATGAAGAGTTGTATCAAAAACCTAGGTTATACGCAACCTCCTAGTCAAGTTTAGTCATTCTATTCCTTTGACAACTCCCATGAGGAGTGTTCCTACCTTCACATCAAACATCATGGTTACTTCTACCCAAAATGTCATACCTACAAATGTGAGTCATGGGGGAAATACCTCTTCTTTCATTCCTAGAAGCCTATTGAACCTAGAAGCGATGCTCTCTTTAGATCATATCAAAACTAGAAAAATAAAATGATTTTATCCTTGAGAGAACCTAGAAATTCAACACTTAGCATTCCTCTTTATGATCATATACCCCTTCTTGAAGATAAGATTGTTTTTCCTCATAAGGAAAGAAATAATCTTCTTCCCAAAAAGACATCTATTCTTTCTCCTAAAGAGAATAGTATCCGTTGTCATAAGAAAAGAGATATCCCTCTTCCTAACAAAGAATCTATTCCTTCTCCTATGGATGATATCCTCTTCCTCCCAAAGGTAGAAAAACTCTTCTTCCTTAAAAAAAAACTATCCCTCCTAAGGCTATACCTATCCCTTTTCCTAATGATGGACCTACTCTCCTTCCTACACCTCCTATTCCTCCTTTATATTGTGTTCTTCCTCCTTCATCTTATAGAGAGAACTAATCAGCCTCTATGATTTTCTAACCTAAAAGACCTCAAACCATTCATCCTTCCCTAAAAGAAGAGACAAAGCCCATACCTAATGAGCATAACCCTCCTCAACCTTCAGCCAAGACTAGATGAAACCGTTGTGGGAGAGAATTTTGATGAAGATGTCATGCTAGAGCTCATCAAGTTGCTTCCGAAACCATTTCTTTTCCCAAAACACCAACTATTCACATGATTCTATTTTATCCTAAAGAAGATGTTCAGCCTAATTCTCCCAAATGCAAAATGCTTAAGACAAATGATGGTTCAAGTTGTATTCATATTAGAGATCCTATTCTTATTAATCTTGATGATGAAACACATGGTGAAAATGTTCTTAATAATGCAAATGTTGATCCTAATATTTCTAATAATGAATATGAATATGTTGACGTTGACAATGACTTATTTGCAAAATTTTCAAAAGTACTAATCCTAGCTCCTAGTAACGAACAAAGTGACTTATTATTAGAGCATGGTCCTTGTTTGGACTTGTGATAGCTCCATATACTGTGCTCGATATGGCTCCTCTTGCATGTTGTCCACCTTCTCAAAATATTGATCAACAAGATTGGGGGGAGGATGACGTCCTTGATTAGCTTCATTAGCATTGTAGACTCTCTTTCTCTCTCTCCTCTCTTAATTGTTTATGACATTATTTTATTTGTTTTCCTTATTCTTTTATTTGTTGTCCCTAGTGTTGTCTACTTGAGGATGATGCAAAGAATTGATATCTCTTTTGGTCTCTCCCATGTTGACTCAAAAGACACATGTGATCCCTTCTTCCATGGTGGTTTCCTCTCTTTGGGGGATGAGGCGGATTTTATGCATACATATATACATGAGTTATCATAAAAAGCATACCGAATCTAAAGTTAGCTAAAACCACCTTGTTATTTGTATTTTGTGTTTATTATCCTTTTATTTGTCCTCTCTTGGGGGATAAATTATTGTGATAATGTGCTTGTCTTCTTTGGGTGTATCCTACCTTAAAGTAATTGCTCCCAATAAGGTGTACGAATTCACTTTCGTGTGAGGGCATACACTCTCCTCATAATTCTCTCTTTTGATACTTAAAGTTACTTAGCAAACTTTTTCTTTTCTTTGTAATTTTTGGTGCTTCTTTTCATGACTCATAGTAAGAGAACCTTACTTGTTGTAGTCATGGTTCTCTCTCTCTCTCTCATGATCTTCTCTTTTACCTTATCATTGAAGTCGTAAGATCATAAATTCTATTGGGGACTTGGTGAATCTTTCCTTCTTTATGTGGTGAAAGTTTTTCAATCTGAATTCCTTGTACTTTACCAGTAGTATTTGCATAAGCTCATACATCTACTAAAGTTGGGGCTAAATGTAATGTCCTAAAATTGCACCCCTTGCAATTTTTGACTATCTTCGCCTTAGTGTTTGTGCCCCTTGACTAGATTGAAGACATGAATATGCTCATGCACATAAAAAACACATTGCAATTCAACCCCACACTCTGCCTACACCTTTATCTTGCACCAAAATAGGGCAGGACCAGGGCATGGCACCCTGGTATGCCATATTTGGGACCTATTTTGAGGCCCATCCCTTGTGCTCATGTCTCAAATAAAAGAAGGAAAATCCTTCTATGTTAGGCTAAGTCAGAAAATCAATCAATTAAACCAATTGGTAAGTATATACGAGGGATTTTCCCTCTCATTTGACATCTAACAAAATTCAATCAAGCATCTGAGAATTCAAGAGATCAAGCATTTAAGGGAAATTGAGAATTTTCAGTTTTCCTTAAAACTTTGGAGCAGCAATAGAGACAAGATTTCAAGTATTGAAGAGGAGATCAGTATTCTACTTCACAAAACCCTAATTCTATGTGGAGGCAAGCAAAACTTCACAAGAGGTATAAGCACTTCAATTTAATTCAATTCAACATCCCCTCAAAGAGGAGGATTTCTACTTTTAGTCATGTCATTTACACTATTTTTATTCACATTGTTAATTTCAAAACTGAGGTTTGATTTGAAGACAAACCCCTATTCCCAACACATTTCCATTTCTTTCTCTGTGCAGGAAACTCGTGTGCAGCTATACTTCTGGATTAATAGATATAAGCATTTGTATTCTCAAATTTCTTTTCCTGTGCCTTATTAAGACATTCAAAAGATTTTCATTGCTAATCTACAAAAGGACACTAGGGATAAACTTCTTTTAATTGATTTTACTTTCTTTGTGCGATTGTGCATAGTACTTCATAGTTATCAACTGATTGTGAGTCAATTGGAACAATCATCTCCTTCCATGTCTCTGAGTGATAAGGGTGATAGTTCTCAACAACTATTTGAGAAGTTCAAACCAAACAAAGCATTCATCAAATTCAATGACAATGACAACAATGGTCAATTCGTACATAGGTGCTATAGGTGTGCCTCCTTTGTCTAAATTATTTAAAAGAGAAAAAGAGTTTACTCCTTTGTATGAATCATTTCATAGATTTATGTCTCAATTAATACGAAAGAATGTGTTAAAACTTCCCTAAATCAAACCAATTGATCCATCTAAAATAAATTCTCCTTACTTTGATGCTAAATCCTTTTGTCAATATCATCGTCAACGTGGTCATGATACTGAAAAATGTTTTTCATTGAAAATTAAGATTCAAGAATTGATTGATAACAACACTATATCTATGGGAGGTTTGAACAATAAAGGAAACAAATAAGTAGCTCCTCCTAATCAAAATATTCAAATTTTCATTCGTCCTTTACCATCCCATTCTACTAATAGTTGGCCTTGAATCTAATAGTGTGGTGAATCTTGTAGATCAACAAGTGCCTCCTAAGGATTTATGCATAACATTTGATCCTAGTGAGACCATTAAGGCACCCAATGGCCCATTATACATAAGTGCAAAAATCAAAGGTATACCTGCTAGAGGAGTCCTTATTGATCCCGCTTGCATGGTTAATATGATAACTGAAGACTTTTTGTATACTTTACAATTGCATCAAGTGATATATGATGATACTAATGTGATAGCTAATGTTTTTATGGCTTCTCTTGTGTGCTATTGGTTCTATAACAATTCATATTGGTGGTGGCACTGAATGCTTAGATGTTAAATTTGCTATCAATCCTACGTCTAATCAATTTCATGTGAAGTTAGGACATCCTTGGCTCTCTTCCATGAAAGAAATTGCTTCTACTATTCACAAGTGTTTGAAATTTCCTCATAATGATAAAATCATAATTGTTAATCATAGCCTATTTCAACCTATTTCAACAAAGAATCTATTCCCTCTCCTATGGATGATATCCTCTTCCTCCCAAAGGTAGAAAAACTCTTCTTCCTTCAAAAAAAACTATCCCTCCTAAGGCTATACCTATCCCTTTTCCTAATGATGGACCTGGTCTCCTTCCTACACCTCCTATTCCTCCTTTATATTGTGTTCTTCCTCCTCCATCTTATAGAGAGAACTGATTGGCCTCTCTAATTTTCTAACCTAAAAGACCTCAACCCATTCATCTTTCCCTAAAAGAAGAGACAAAGCCCATACCTAATGAGCCTAACCCTCCTCAACCTTCAGCCAAGACTAGATGAAACCATTGTGTGAGAGAATTCTAATGAAGATGTCATGCTAGAGCTTGTGAGGTTGCTTCCGAAACGATTTCTTTTCCCAGAACACCAACTATTCACATGATTCTATTTTATCCTAAACAAGATGTTCAACCTAATTCTCCCAAATGCAAAATGCTTAAGACAAATGATGGTTCAAGTTGTATTCTTATTAGAGATCCTATTCTTATTAATCTTGATGAAGAAACACATGGTGAAAATGTTCTTAATAATGCAAATGTTGATCCTAATATTTCTAATAATGAATATGAATATGTTGACATTGACAATGACTTATTTGCAAAATTTTCAAAAGTACTAATCCTAGCTCCTAGTAACGAACAAAGTGACTTATCATTAGAGCATGGTCCTTGTTTGGACTTGTGATAGCTCCATATACTGTGCTCGATAAGGCTCCTCTTCCATGTTGACTCAAAAGACACATGTGATCCCTTCTTCCATGGTGGTTTCCTCTCTTTGGGGGATGAGGAGGATTTTATGCATACATATATACATGAGTTATCATAAAAACCATACCGACTCTAAAGTTAGCTGAAACCACCTTGTTCATTGTATTTTGTCTTTACTATCCTTTTATTTTTCCATTCTTGGGGGATTAATTATTGTGATAACGTGCTTGTCTTCTTTGGGTGTATCCTACCTTAAAGTAATTGCTCCCAATAAGGTGTACAAATTCACTTTCATGTGAGGGCATACACTCTCCTCATAATACTCTCTTTTGATACTTAAAGTTACTTAGCAAACTTTTTCTTTTCTTTGTAATTTTTGGTGCTTCTTTTCATGACTCATAGTAAGAGAACCTTACTCATTGTAGTCATGGTTCTCTCTCTCTCATGATCTTCTCTTTTACCTTATCATTGAAGTCGTAAGATCCTAAATTTTATTAGCAACTTGGTGAATCTTTCCTTCTTTATGTGGTGAAAGTTTTTCAATTTGAATTCCTTGTACGTTATGAGTAGTATTTTCATAAGCTCATACTTTCGCTAAAGTTGGGGCTAAATGTAATTTCCTAAAATTGCACCCCTTGCAATTTTTGACTATCTTCGCCTTAGTGTTTGTGCTTCTTGACTAGATAGAAAGACCTGAATATGCTCATGCACATAAAAAACACATTGCAATTTAACCCCGCACTCTGCCTACACCTTTATCTTGCACCAAAATAGGGCAGGACCAGGGCATGGCACCTTGGTATGCCATATTTGGGACCTATTTTGAGGCCCCTCCCTTGTGCTCATGTCTCAAATAAAAGAAGGAAAATCCTTCTATGTCGGCCTAAGTCAAAAAATCAATCAATTAAACCGATTGGCAAGTATATACGAGGGATTTTCCCTCTCATTTGACATCTAACAAAATTCAATCAAGCATCTAAGAATTCAAGAGATCAAGCATTTAAGGGAAATTGAGAATTTTTAGTTTTCCTTCAAACTTTGGAGCAGCAATAGAGACAAGATTTCAAGTATTGAAGAGGAGATCAATATTCTACTTCACAAAACCCTAATTCTATGTGGACGCAAGCAAAACTTCACAAGAGGTATAAGCACTTCAATTTAATTCAATTCAACATCCCCTCAAAGAGGAGAATTTCTACTTTCAGTCATGTCATTTACACTATTTTTATTCACATTGTTAATTTCAAAACTGAGGTTTGATTTGAAGACAAACCCCTATTCCCAACACATTTCCATTTCTTTCTCTGTGCAGGAAACTTGTGTGCAACTATACTTCTGGAATTAATATTTATTCACAAAGACAAAAAAAACCTTTTCAACACATGGAAAGTTCAAAGGACCGATAGGAGGGCACCCCTTTCTGGATACACAGTCCCTACAACTTTTGCCCGATTTTGTAGAGAAACTCTGAATCACCTCAAACTTCTCAGATCTAGGTGTACGACTAAATCCACAATCTATAGCTCACTATTTTTGCATACTTTCTGATAGCTCTGAAAATTGATTGCATGAGAATTATCAATTTTGAGCTTAAACATTAATTGTTCTGGTTTTATTTGTATCCTTTGACAGGGTCCGAGGTCTATGGTTTAGGGTTTATCAAAAATTTCTTATGTTTTATGAGAAAAACCCTAGCAATGATATATCACGTTATTACCTTTTCCCACATAAGAGCCAAGGGTTGTTTACCATGGGTAGGGCCATTTTATTCTTTAAGTGATAAGTTTTGTTAGACCGGTTTTTGAAGTGATTTTCCTAAGGTGCATAAAATTTTCTTCCTATAGTCGGTCTCCCTTTAAGATTTGTGCTCACACCAGTAATTTTCCTAAATCCGAAAGTTCTAAGTATTTCGACTAGTTGCTAAATAGAGGATGGATCTGATGGCCTACACATCCCTATGGTAAAAAGTGCAAGGGAGTTATGGACTATGGCATCACGAGATGATGCCACATGTTTTTAGCAAAAACTGACAAGTTAGCAATGTAGCCTAATAAAACTTTGTGTTATCAGTTCTTGGGTGATAAAAGTTGGTTTACTAACAATCCTATCCATTAGAATGTGTTCAAGATGAATGGCGATGTCATGTCCTCAGGTAAAGGGTGCCCAATTTTTAATTTTGGAGGATTTAACAGGCACTGTGCAAAGCAGTAAAGTGTGAAAAGATCTGACAGCCCCTATATTCTTGTGATGGTAGTTGCAAGGAAATTACAAACTGTGGCATCATGAGATGATGCCACATATCCCATGATGACCAAAAAGACTAATGGTAGGGCTGCTAACAAAGTCTGGTTGAAAATTGATATGGTGTTGATTAGTTGTAGCTTCATGGGTCTGTGGATACACATGGAAGGTGAAATGTTGCATCGACAAAAAATGATCATTAGATTTGTCAGGCTAGGTAAGATTTGTGGTTGAGTTTAAATGTGAAATTAGGAGGGATCATTGAAGACACCGATCATAGCTTGTGTGGGAGAGATGGGATGAATAGGATACAAACTTGTTGACTTGGGATAATTAATGACAAGTTGGGAGATTTAGATGCCGAATTAGTCTAGGAGGATTATCTTCAAACTTTCTAATGAGCAAAGGACTGATTCAACAAGGCAAGGATGATATGTCAGAGATGTGAAAGAATTAGGGTAAGCTTCTGATTTAGATGTGATGGATCATGAGTTCTCTAATGAGTTCAGAGATTTGCTTCTTGATAGAGATCCTGAAGCAGAAGAATATACACCCATGGAAGAATAAAATCAGGATAAAATCACTTGCATGAGATGAACCTTGATAGGAGAATACAATGGATGTGATATGCATGATATCTAGTGTGCATAGCTCATAGGTTGAATTAAGAGCATGAAAGTGACTAAAGTGTTTTTAACTATAAATACGACAAGGTGGTGATTAAATTGGTAGAAGATTATGAAGCCTTTTCATTTTCTAAGTGCATTTTCTTCTTCTGCAAGGGGAATGATGTTTGAGCAGGGTCATAAATGGAGTTGCAATATGCTTTGTGATACCAGATGGATGTTTTCTCTCATGTGTGAGTATGTTTATTGTCAGAGGAGATTTGAAAGGGGTGGATTGCCAGAGGGGGAGTGAGAGCCTTTTCTTATGAAGAAAGGCCATGCATGGCACAACCTCTGCATCTACTCTATCACTAGATGGCTAGGGGTTGTGATAGATAGCCCAGAGAGAAATGAAAAGGGAACATGCCTAGGTAGGGAGCGACAAAAATTCATCCATGTACCTGCATGGAAGCTGTGACCCCTTGTGAGCATATTATGTTTCCCCTATAACTCCTCCTTCCACTTTCTTTGATCCTGGGCATGAAGGTTGAAGCTCTTCCTCTAGTTTAGAGCAACTTTTCTTCTTGTTGGGACCTTGTTTCCTTTCCCAAAAGAGAAATGCTCAATAGGACAGAAGCACAACATCTCATACTCCATCCGAAGGTGTCAAGGTGATAATGACATGGCTAAAACGGTTTTACTCCTACCAATTTTCAGTTAAGTACAATGATTCATAGGTGCTAGCACATGGATTTGTAAACATTTTTGGAATAGAATTGCATACAGCCTTTTAGGGCTGATTGATAAGAATGAATTTGTTGTTGACATGTGTTTTCTGGCCAGAAGCTTGTTGCTCCCTTTATTATATAAAAAGGGAAATTATGGCTAGAAGAAAGGTACAATTTTTTTGGGAATGTCTTGTAGGTTCAATTTTCTTATTTCTTGGGTTTTTCCTAGTATGTTTCTAGTAGTGAGTCTAGGTGAAGCAAACAAGCTATAAAGTTTTTTTTTATAGAGTAAATAAAGAAGTTTTTTAGTGTCAAATTCTATATAGGTTATTGAAGGAGTTATATGTAAATTTTATCTTGTGACAAAGGGAACATTTTGTTTAAATAAAATAGATTCCCGACTTTTTTCTCCATTGCATGATTCTATTAGTTTTTAAATGAAAACAAATTAAGGGTTTTCTTATTTAGTTCATTCTTATGATGTATGTAGCTTTCTCTTGATGCTTTGGCCCAAGGGGTTGATTAAATCACTTAAGTAGAGTTGCAGAATGATAGGGCTTGTGCAAGTATTTTTAGATAAGAAGTTTTGGGTTGGGGTTACAAATGAGATATATTGTAAGGCAGTATTATCTTAGATCTTATGTTATCAGATCAAATTCTGTCATATTTTCAAGTTTACATAGCATATCTTTCAGGTGCCAATGGAGTAAGGCACTAATCACTGCTTGTAACCGACTTTATTTATCGGCCTTGTTTTGATTTTAACTGATGAATCTCTACAAATATTTTTAAAAATATCAGAATATCATCTATTAAGTTTTATGTATTTTTTGAAAGTTGTCCCACTCATCTCATGCTCTAGCCTAAGGGCGAGGATCACTGAAGGAATATCCATACTTGAGCATTCTCCCTTTCTATTGAGTCCTTTTATGAGATAATTTGCTTTTTTTTTAGTAAATTCCTGAGTATCATTGCAGAGAGAATGAAGTTCATTGAAGGGATTACCCTTGCGGGTCCTGAAGAGCCCTAAGTTTAGAAGGATCTTGTATCCTTGTTAAAGTTAGTCCAAGCCTGATGGATATTGATAGTTGGAAGTGGCTTTCCATAGGTATTTGGAGGAATCAACTTGCTCTCTACCCTATGGCAATGCAAACCCGTCATTTATTCTGGGAACTAACCAAAATGGTGACTCTTCTGGGGAGAATTTGAATTGTAAAGAATCTCTGGTAAGAAAATTTGCTTAATATATAGTTAAGGTTATCCCATCTAAGTCACCAATAAAAATGGTGACTCTATTGGGAAATGTTGTATAAAGTTGTATGGGTCTTTTATGATTTGATGGTTGAGTGTTGCTCTAGCATCACAAGACTAAAATCTTTGCCCATAGAGTGAAGAGTTTCTTGATATGTCCCTTGTCACTTTGAGTCAATTCTCATAAAGGTTCTTGGAGAATCTACTATAGTCTGTCTTTTGATAAACAACTTTGTCTAGATCTGTCCATTTTTAAAGATTATTTATAATACCTCACAAGTTGTGAGTGATGACTCTGAGACTCTGAGACTCTGAGATCTATGCACAAATGTGCATTTTTTTGAAGAAGAACCAAGAAATTTGCAGAAGAGATGAAGCATATTTGAGCTCTTATGATGTTGTACCCTAACAAGTTGAGGACAAAATCTGTATAAATACCATTTGATGATAAGGAAGTGTTGCAGTGCTTTGTTAAGACAAATCTTGTCTGTGAAGGAATTCTAGTTGTTTAAGTATTTTTCCTCTAAAAGGAGGTGGTGACTCTGTCAAAGATCAGTGTTAAAGATTTGAAGGATTGAAGGTGATTTTATAAATCCCTAGATAAAGAAGGCAACAACAGCTTCAACATTTTCAGGTATTTTGATTGTCATGAGTCAAGTTTATTTTCATAAAAATTATGTGTAAAAAAAAAAGTTACCTAAAGAGTGAAAGAAGCACTAAGGAAGGGAATGGTAGTGATTATTTTACATACTCTTGTGATACAATTTCCATATTCTATATGAGGTTAAATAGAGTATGTTTTGAGCTATGCAATGTAATAGTTTAAGATTTATGGAAAAAGGAAAGAAGTGGGGAATGAATGAAAATATCCATTATGTGCCTGTGTTTCCCTATGAAATGTCGAATATAAATGTCGAATATTCCACAAGAGGTTCATCTGCAGTCTTCTGTTTCAGATAGATCCAACATGGAGTATGAAGGGTTAGAAAGTGTTATGTCTGAAATAGATGCAAGTATGTAAGATTTTGATAATATAGTTTCAGTCTCTCATGAAGTTGTTGTATATGATAATGAAAATTCAGATGATGATATACCATCAACTTTTGTTGATAAGATCTATGAGATAGACAATTGTGTGGTGTGTTCAAATGATGAGGAAATCATATTAAACCAGTTTAGGGATCAACCTTATAGTGAACTAGCTTTATGCAAGGAGTTTACTTCATTTGAAGAGTGGGAGATTGAAGAAGATGAAAAAGATTATGCTAAAACCTATTGTCCCGATACTCTTGGGGACTTTTATAAAATTGATCTGGAAACATTTATGACTAGTGAATGTGAGGGTGATTTCCTCTTTGATCTTACGAGTGCTGACATTGAATATGGGAGTGTGGAGTTTGTTGATATTGACCAAGGTTATGAAATAGATGAAGAAGATTGTTGTTTTGTTGCTCCACGTGACATCTTAAAACCATAATTGAAATGTTTTGTTGTACATGAGGATACCTTTGTTGAAAAGGTAAATGATGATGTTTCTTAATCATGCAATGATCTCAATGTACACAAAGTTGATCAAGAACTACTGGCCACATCAATGGAAAATGGAAGTGAATTAGAATGGTTTTCAGATATTGACTGTTCAAATATAGATATTTGCAAAACAATTATCATATTGGATGAACCAGCATATGAGAGATTTCCTTTTGATCTTTGTAATGAGTTTGTACCATGTTTACAAGAATTTTTTAATAATGAGCATGATGTAAAGATGGAAACAGATGAAGAAACCAATTTTTATGATGTTAGCTGCATAACAGAGTATGAAGTGTTTCACTTTCATGTTCATCTTAATGAGGCAAATATGAAACCTATTGAATGTTGTTATCAACCATCTCCATTTTAGATATTAAGGATGGGTTTTGTTTTTTTTCAAGCAAACCCAGATGACAAGGTTCAGATAAATGGATAGTGCACTGAGATAAAGGTTTTTTATAACTTAATGAGGGAGGAACAATTATATATCAATGATGTTTTTAGATTATTCAAGATGCAACATGATCGTAACTATATTTTTGACAAAGGAAAATATTTGTTGATATTGGCAAATGCCATTGGGCCATCATATGTGGTTTGATATTACAAACCACAAATAATTTGGGGTAGAGTAAGTTCTTTTGTTTCTATGCCCAATGGAGTTATTAATAAATTCCCTCTTGAATTGCCTGTTCATGGACAATTTTTGAGGCTCTACTTTTCTCCAAGTAGTTGTTATCCATGAGCATTAGTTAAGTTTTCTTTGGTAGTGTAGTTTCCTTTCTATTGAAGTTGCCCTGTCCAGGTAATTTCTTTTTAGTCTACTTCACCCAAAGATTTTGATTTCTCACCTCATTCATGTGAAATGAATGTCCCCAAATAGAGCCACTAATAGCTCTGAAAATTGATTGCGTAGGAATTATCGATTTTGAGTTTAAAAATTGATTGTTCTGGTTTTATTTGCACCCTTTTTTAGGGTCCAAGGTCTAGGGTTTAGGGTTTATCAAAAATTTCCTATGTTTTGTGAAGAAAATCCTAGCAATGATATATCGCGTTATTACATTTTCCCACTTAATAGCCAAGGGTTGTTTACCATGGGTGGGGCCATTTTATTCTTTAAGTGATAAGTTGCATTAGACTGGTTTTTGAAGTGATTTTCGTAAGGTGCATAAAATTGTCTTCCTATAGTCAGTTTCCCTTTAATATTTGTGCCCACACTCATCATTTTCCTAAATCCAAAAGTCCTAAGTATTTCGGTTGGTTGCTAAACAAAGGATGGATCTAACGCCCCGCGCATCCCCATGGTTGAAAGTGTGAGGGAGTTATGGACTGTGACATCATGAGATGATGCCATGTGTTTTCAGTGGCAACTGACAAGCTGGTGATGTAGCCTACTAAAGCTTTGTGTTACTAATTCTGAGGTGCTACAAGATGAACAATGATGTTATGTCGAGAGGTAAAAGGTGCATGATTTTTAATTTTGGAGGAGTTAACGAGCATTGTGCAAAGTAGTAAAGCCTAAAAATATCTGACAGCTCCCATATTCCCCTGATGGTTGTTGCAAGGAAATAATAGACCATGACATCATAAGATGATGCCATGTGTCTCAGGCTTACCAAAAAGACTCACGGTGGGGCCATTAACAGAGTTTGGTCAAAAGTTGATATGGTGCTAATTAGTCATGGCTTTGTGGGTCTGCGGATAAACATGGAAGGTCAAATGTTGCATCAACAAACAATGATCATTAAATTTGCTAGGCTGGGTAGATCTGCGTTTAAGTTTCAAATGTGAAATTAGGAGGGATCATTGAAGACACTAGTCGTAGCTTGCATGGGAGAGATGGGATGAACAAGATATAGGCTTTCTGACTCATGATGATTAATGACAAGTTGGGAGATTTAGATGCCAACTCAGTCTAGGAGGATTATCTTTAGATTTTCTATTGAGAAAAGGACTGATTCGACAAGGAAAGGATGATATCTTAGAGATGTGAAAGGATTAGGATAAGCTTTTGGTTTAGGTGGGTCATGAGTTCTCTGATGAGTTCAGAGATTTGCCTATTGATAGAAATCCTAAATTAGAAGAATGTACACCCATGGAAGAATAAAATCAGGATAAAATCACTCACATCAGATGAAACTTGATAGGAGAATATAGTGGATTTGATATAAATGATTTATAGTGTCCATAGCTGGCAGGTTGAATTAAGAGCACCAGAGTGACAGTTTTTCATGAATAGGCACTACTTGATGAAGTGTTTTTAACTATAAATACAACAAGGTGTTGATTAAATTGGTAGGAGAGTATAAAGCCTTTTCATTTTTCAGAGTGCAATTTTTTCTTCTACAAGGGGAATGATATTTGAGCAGGGTCATAAATGGAGTTGCTAAATGCTTTGTGATGCCAGATGGATATTTTCTCTCATGTGTGAGTATGTTTATTTTTAGAGGGGATGTGAAAGTGCATAGGATTTCCAGAGGGGGTGTGAAATCCTATTCTTATGAAGAAAGGTCACGCATGGCACAACCTGTGCATCTACCTATCACTGAATGAAAGGGGGTTCTAAGAGAAATCTCATAGAGGAATGAAAAAGGAACATGCCTGGGTAGGGAGTGGCAACAATTCATCGTTGTAGCTACATGGAAGTTGTGACCCCTCCCCAGAATATTATGTTTCCCCTGTAACTACTCCTTCCACTTTCTCTGATCTTGGGCATGAAGGTTGAATCTCCTCCTCTAGGTTAGAGGCAAGTTTTCTTCTTTTTGGGACCCCGTTTCCTTTCCTAGAAGGGAAATGCTCAATAGGACAGAAGCGTAACATATCACACTCCATCCAAAGGTGTCAGGGCGATAACAACATGGCTAAAATGGTTTGGTTCCTATAAATTTTTAGTTGAGAACAATGATTTATAGGTGCCAACACATGAATTTGTAAACATTTTTGTAAAAGAATTGCATACGGCCTTTTAGGGCTAATTGATAAGAATGAATCTACTATTGACATGTGTCTTCTAGCCAGAAGCTTCTTGCTCCCTTTATTCTATAAAAAGGGAAATAGTGGCCAGAAGAAAGGTTTAGATTTTTTTGGGGAATGTCTTGTAGGTTCAGTTTTCTTGTTCCTTGGGTTTTTCCTAGTCATTTTCCAATAGTGAGTCTAGGTGAAGCAAACAAACTATAAGGTCTTGTTTTACAGAATAAATAAAGAAGTGTTTTAGTGTCAAATTTTGTATAGGTTCTTCAAGGAGTTTTATGTAAATTTTATCTTGTGATAGAGATAACATTTTGCTTAAATAAAATATATTCCTGACCTTTTCTCTCCATTGCATGATTCTATCAGTTTTTAAATGAAAACAAATCAAGGTTTTTTTTTCATTTAGTGCATTGTTATGATGTATGTAGCTTGCTATTTATGCTTCGGCCCAAGCGGTTGATTAAATCACTTAAGTAGAGTTGCAGAATGATAGTGCTTGTGCAAGGATTTTTAGATAAGTATTTTTTGATAGTTCTAATACTTAATATAAGTACAGATCCAATAGCCAAGAAGATGAGAGGGGGAAGGGGTGAATCAAACAAACTTAAACATCCATAAAAACATCAAATTCAACCTCGGTAACATATATATCAACAATATAACCAAAACTGTAAAACATGCAAACTCAAAAGCATATGAACAATATAAACCTCATAACGCCAGATTTAATGTGGAAACCCAAATAGGTAAAAACCACTGTGGGATTTCAGACCCACTAAGAAATATACTCTTCTAGAGTATGCTCGGTTAAAAGAAAATCCTGTTAAAGATTACAAACACATTTCTAGATGTGACTCGGTTAAGGGATTTCCCTCAGATTTGTTAGGATCTTCACTTTGTTAGAAGTGACCTTGTTAAAGAATTTCAAACACTCAATCAGAATGTCACCTTGCTAGAGGGTTTACATATAAGACTATTAAGTCCACTCGGTTAAGAGATTTTCTATCACTTTCACAAAATAACAGTAATAAAATCTATCTACAACTTCACATCTAAAATGCTAAAGAAGATTCTTATTTGTTCAATACAATCTAGACATAGAACTAATCTTATCTATCTGCTGGGCTTCTATACTCTATTATTCTAACAGGTCTTCAAGCTTCTGTGCTCGGTAATCACTATGTAGCAACCCTATGCATACACTTTTCCACATACATTGTTTATCAACAGTTTCCTATTTATAAACAATTAGATAACCGCTTAATCTCCTTGATCACATTTCCCATGATCAATCATAGCCATCAGATCTTCAATCTAGTCCAGGTTCAATGCATCTTTTAATCTAAAAACATTTTACCCCTCCTTAGAACTTGTGCCAAGGTATTTCAGTTCAATATGAGCTATAGATCTTCATACCGACTTTTCATTGCTTTAGATTCATTAACAAACTTCTTCCATGGCGTACCAATCATTTGATCTGTGCAGCTCATCAGCTTCCTTCATTGAATACCGCATGTAAACATTTAATGCATTCTATTATAGCTCGGTTACAACTCGATAACAACTTGGTGAATACTAAACTTCACTCGGTAGACATTCCACATTTATTAACCGATGGTGATAACCTTAGGGTTTACTGACTAGGTTCCTTAAGGTTTATCGACTAGGTTCTTTGGTTGATAACATAGTATAGTATTAACCTTTACAATTTACAACTTATGTATGATGTTAAAACAATCTAAAACATCATGATCTCATTATTGTCTGACTCGGTATTAGTTGCCCATTGCATACCTTATTCATCCCCTTATTCATCATATTCTTTCCTGTGTCTTTTACCGACATCTTTATAATCTTCATATCATACTTCTCAAGATATGGCAACATCATACTGAATTAGAAAATCAATTTCTTGAAATCAATGACAAAATAATAATATCAAGACAGTAAAACATCTTTAATCAGTTATATCCATAATCATCAACAACCTTCTCAATATCCTTATGAAATGCCAACAATATTTTATTGTCTATTATAATGCAATATTGCCAACAATCTCCCCCTTTGGCACTGATGGAAAAACCAATTGATTTGACCTTAAAAGATTTGGATTGTTGTGATTCTGAAATGCCAAAATGTTCTCCCCCATACATTAGACTTCTCCTTATTTCTATCTTCTTTCCAATCTATAGTCTGCACAGTTTTCTCTTAGTCTTCTCCCCTGATAGGTCTTCTCTCTCAGTCGTCTCTTCTTGATAGTAGTCTTCTCCTCCTTTGTAGGTCTTCTCCCCCTTTGACAACAATGCCAAAAAGTAAAGAACTAAAACATAATTTATTTCTGTAAGAAGTTATTTCCTGCTATTGTGTATCAACTGAGTCTCGGTCAGAGCATTTGTCTTCAATTCCTATTCCCTATAATATTTCTTGTATTAATTTCTGTACACCTTTAGAAAACATCCTAAAGTGTATAACTCAGCATCAATTCCCAAAAGATATTCATTAGAGTCATCGGATTGACGATTTCACCGAACTCAGTCAGTGAGTAGAAGATAGGGTTAGGACCCCTAACTTACTTTTGAGATATTACAAAGTGTCCTTTGGTAGTGGTTTGGTGAAGATATCTACTATTTGCTCCTTTGTGCTAATATATTCCAACACCACTTTCTTCTCTTGAGCTTCTTCTCTAAGATAATGATATTTGATAGATATGTGCTTTATCTTAGAGTGCACAAGAGGAGTCTTTGAAATATTAATGGCACTAGTATTGTCACAAAATATAGTTACTGGCTCGATAGGTTTTTCATTTATACCTTCGAATAGTTGTTTGATCCATGCAATGTTGGTACAATTCAATGTTGCAGCAACGTATTCAGCTTCTGCTGTTGACTGTGAAACACATCCTTGTTTCTTGCTAAGCCAACTCACTAGTCTTTCTCCTAAAAAGAAAGCTCCTCCACTTGTGCTTTTTCTATCATCAATGTTGCCTGCGCAATCAGCATCAATATAAACTTTTAAATCAAAATCATTTCCTTTCTAATATACTAAGCCATAATCCTTTGTGCCTTTCAAGTATCTAAAAATTCTTTTGATTGTTGTCATGTGTGTTTCCTTAGGATCTGTAGAGAATCTTACAACTATACCTACTGTATGTGCTATATCTGGTCTGCTATGAACAACATATTGTAGTTTTCCAATCATGGATTAGTAGAGTGTCTCATCAATAAATACAGATTCATCATTCTTTGATAATTTGCAGTTGGTAGTCATAGGAGTACTTACTAGTTTTGAATCATCCATTCCAAATTTCTTCAAGATTTCCTTTATGTACTTGGATTGAGTAATGAAAATCTCATTTTTCATTTACAGTATCTATAAATCTATAAAATACTTTATCTCACCAATTAATGACATCTCAAATTCTTTGCTCATTTCATTTCCAAAGTTCTTGCATAAAGATTCATTTCCACAAAATATAATATCATCAACAAATATGGCTGAGATCAGAATTCCATTTTCATCATTCTTCATCAACAAATATGGCTGAGATCTAGAAAAATATGGTGAGAACACCTATAAGGTTGATTTACCTTTACACTTAGCCATTTCACTAGTCTTTAATGTTGTTGATCTGATAATGTACAAGGGAGAGATAGCAAAGCAAACTGAGAACCAAGCTAAGGTATTACAAGACCTGGATGTAAATACCTTACCTCAAGTGAAGAAGCTTAAAGCAGAGGAGATCTTGGAATCAAGGGTGAAGAAGTCTACTAGACACCAGGTCTACATGGAGCACTTAGTGAAATGGGTAGATCAACTAATATCTGAAGGTACATGGGTGGAGGAGAGCAGGTTCAAGACACTTGGAATAGACCCGGCTATCATTTCTTCTTCTTTTTCTTAGTTATGTGCAAAGGGGGAGTATGGTGTAGGAGCACCCTTTCAAGATCTCCCTCCTTCTTGTTTTGTTGGTGTTATGCTTCTTATGAAGCCATTGTATATAAAACAATGAGCCAAGTGCTCATAGGTCCTAGTTAGGGTCCTAGTGGAGATCTTAGGGGTCATAAGTCAAGATTGAGATTTTCTTGAAAATGGAGGATATGTGTGTCTTTGTGGTGTTTAGGGGTCCTTCATAGCATGGTGGTGTCCTTAGGTTGTCCCATTGTGGGTCTAGGAGTCATGAAGAGCAACAATGGGAAAGTTGTTCAAAAGTTGCAAAAGGTGCATGACAACTTTTAAAAGTTCTCAAGCAACTTTTCCACCAGGAGGCCAAAATCCTTAGTTTGGTGTGGACAGCCCTAATTTGGGCACATAGACCAAGGAAAAGGTGGTATAAGATGTTGCAAACCCTAATTTAATGGGTTGGATGTCAAAGATTGTACGACCCAAGCAAGGAAAGTTTGACTGTGACTGTTTGTGGGTTACCAATCAGTTTGAATGAAGTTACCGAGCAAACTAATGGATTTATTTGTATGTAAAACTATGTGAAATATCTTCCATGATGTAAATAATTCCATTGTGAGTGACTAGATTATCTTTTTGTTTACCGGTTGAGTGTGTTTGTAAATAGTTTGTAAATTGCAGTCTCACTGTCCAGTTTTGGACTAGTTTGTGAAAATGAAGTCTTAACTCCATTCCCCATTGTGGAATCACCATGAAACCATGTGGAATGAGAGTGAAGACCCTGTACTATAGTCCCATGCAAGAAAGGCCCTTGGAAATGCAAGGAGGCCAAGAAAAGACCCACTCCTAGGCGAGACTAGACAGTGCCCGGTTAGGAGAGGTCAAATTGCAGAGGTCTTGGAGAGCAAGGTTGGTTAGTGGAGAGTGCATCCTTTGGAGGAAGTGTAGAGGAGTGAGTGAAGAATCATTGGTGTGAAGGAGGAGCCTCCACCAATCCAAACAAGGTGGCTAAAACTCAAACACTCACTATGACCCAGGTAGACCCTAAAAACCCTCACAAAAACCCTTAAAAATCTGAAAATCCACCTAGGACAGTGTACGGACACTTGGAGGCCTAAAACATAGAAAATCCTTGAGTCTCTACTAAATAAATGACATTCCTTTTTGGGAGATTGGGTTGTTTGTGCTTCGTTTGAGAGAGGGATCCCTAGAAGACCGGTTAGGAGGCTTAATTGGTCCTAATCCTTGTAGCCCTATTTGAAGGCAAAAACCCAAATTTGTGAAATCGGTAAGGGGTTAGAATCTTGAAACCTCTTGGGGTCACATGAATGGGTGGAAATACCATGAAATAGACCTGATACAACCTTGTTGAGACCTTGGAAGGTTTGGAACAAGCTTAGCCCTTATTAGCCATAGTAAGGGGTTTTGACTCTCATGAGTAGGTGAAACCTTAGGAGCAACATTGCAACTCATTGGTGGGTGGATTGGGCAAGGTCAGGGGATTCCTCAAGCAAAAGGAAGTCCTAGAGACCCTAGGGTGTGTAGAGAATACCAGGTGATCCAAGGAAAGGATCCAAGAGCATAGACTAGGCTAGTCTATCCCTAACCCCATCCCATCAATTACTCTCTGTATCTGAATTTTGATTTATGGTTATGATCTCTTTTGGGAGATTGTTGGTTTTTGGTATTTAGCATTTTTGTTTAGGCACTTTGATGGTTTTTCCATCTTGTGTTGCCATCAATGCCAAAGGGGGATATTGTTGGTATTTTGGATATGTTGATATGGTTTTGTCATTGATGTCAACACCTATTAGTGCTTATCAACTCTAGCACCTTGGAGAATTGGTTATGTTCACCGGCAAGCGACTTATGCATAGTCACCAGTATCTGGTTCACTGACAAGATATATTGTTCACCGACACTTGGAATGACATGGAAAACAGTTGGCTATGTTGAAGACATCGCTTGGACACTTAATCTTGGAGATTTGTTCATTGGTATATTTGATTTTGCATATTTGTTGTTACTGGCAAATAGGTCCAAAATAAGCACTAGCAGGGTTATCTATTCCAGATCAGCATGACACACTATGGAGATGATTTATTAATGTTGTAAACGTATTAAGCCGACATGTTGAATCAGAGATTGCATCGGTTATTGATTTACTTGTAAATTGTTTTGATTGTAATATCTTTTAGAGCCGACCTACTAAAATTGGTCTTAGGTTATGGTATATATGTAAGATCTTATTTGTAAGATCGATATATGAATGTTAGAAGGATTTGTAAGAAGGTATATGCGAGAATAAGGAGAGCTATACATGCAAACATCATTTGAAGGTGAAAGAAGGTGTTTATGAAGGCATATCAGAACTGAACCAGTACTGAATCCAGCATATGAAGATGATATTTTGTGCAGTACATCATTATTGGATTTAACTATCCAATTGTAGTTAGTGTGACTCCTATTTGTGTTTGAGCAGTGAGCTCTAGGTGCTTGGCCTTTCTGCATGTGCAGACCCCATTTGTATACACATACTATCTGTAGTAGTATCATCTGATTGTGGGTAAAGTTTCCCACCATGGTTTTTCCCCTTACAGGGTTTCCACGTACAAATATTGGTGTTATGTGTTCTGCATGTTATTGTCTTTTTGTTTCATGCATTAATCTTTACTAGTACTGCAATTAACTTATAAACTGTCTACCGGCATAAAGTTTGGTTTACCGGTATTAAGCATTAATTTTGGATAAGCTGTTTTTGGTTTGAATTTATTTGACAACTGATTCACCCCCCCTCTCAGTTGTCTCCGAGACCTAACAATCTCCTTCATTCAATGTTTCCAGTTTGTCCCAAATAGCTTTAGCAGTAGATCTGTCTGACAATCCCATGACTTGCTGATCTGATAATGCGCTCAAAAGTGCTTCTCTTGCTTTGCAATCATTTTCCTCATCTTTAGCCAAGTTAGGTGGATTAGGTTGACCCTGAGTAGGAGAAGTATAGCCATTCTTTGTAACATCCCATATGTCCTTTCCAATGCAATTCAAATGTGTCTCCATCCCGATCTTCCAAATGCCATAGTTAGTTCCATCAAGTTTCAGATTGTCCTTCCTAAAATAGTTAGAAGACATTGGATCTCCTCAAGTTGTTAAACTTCTATAAAAAGAGGGCTAGGCTCTGATACCAATTGTTAGATCCTGGAGACAACTGAGAGGGGGGGTGAATTAGTTGTCTAATAAATTCAACCAAAATTAACTTAACCAAAACTTAATGCTTAATGCCGATAAACCAAACTTTATGCCGGTAGATTGTTTTATCAGTTAATTGCAATACTGGTAAAGATTAATGCATGAAATAGAATGATAATAACATCCACAACACATAACACAAATATTTGTATGTGGAAACCCTATAAGGGGAAAAACCACAGTGGGAAGCCTTACCCACAATTAGATGATACTACTGCAGATAGTATGCATGTACAATATGGATTTTGCACATGCAGAAAGGCCAGCTACCTAGAGCTCACCACTCAATCACAAAATGAGAGTCACACTGACTACAATTGGATGGTTAAATCCAATGATAATGTACTGCATAAAATAGCGTCTTCATATGCTAGATTGAATACTGGTTTAGTTCTGATTGCCTTCACAAAAACCTTCCTTCAACCTTCAAATGATGTCTGCATGTATAACTCTTGTTATTTACGCATATACCTTATTATAATTTCTTTTTCAATCACATATCAATCTCACAAATGAGATCTTACATTTATACCATAACCTAAGACCAATTGAATAGGTCATCTTACTAAAAGATATTACAATAAAATCAATTACAAATAAATCATTATGCGATGCATGATGTCGACTAAATGCATTTACAATAATAATAAATCATCTCCATAACGTGTCGTGTTGATCTGGAATAGATATGCCTGCGGGTGCATAACCTGGACCTATTTGTCGGTAACAAGAAATATGCAAACCCGAATAGTCCAATAACCAAATCGCGAAAACCAAGTGATCAAATAATGTCTTTGACATAACCAAGTAGTCTCCAAGTCATTCCAAGTGTCGATGAACCAAATATCGGTGATTGTGCAGAAGTCTCTGACTTGCCGGTGAACATAACCAAAGATCTCCAAGTGCTGATAAGTGTTGACAAGTGATGACAGGTGTTGACATCAATGACAAAACCATATCAACATATCCAAAATACCAACATTTACAAAGCCTTTGCCTAAGGAAATATTTGAATATCTTAGAGAGTCGCTTGGGATAATTTCCCCACCGGGAGAGACTTAAATGATGAAGATTGGCATCAAACTGACGGGGACTAACAAAAAAATCTTTTTCCGGGTTTGATGAAGGAGAGCTACTGCTCAGGGGGAGTAGTCAACTATATGTTATGTTTTGAATTCTTAACTGCTTTGGCATTTGATGTCAAAGGAGGAGAGATATCTATGGAAAAACATTATACCTTAATGGAGAGATATACTCTTTGGATATATGTATTTTTTTGTTTCTGTTTCTATTACAGAACTTTGTATTGATCTATCTTTGGGAGATTGTTGGTTTATTGGTTTTTGGCACTTGAATATTTTTCCATCTAGTGTTGCCATCAATGCCAAAGGGGGAGATTGTTGGTATTATGGATGACTTCATCATGTCTTTCATTGGTTTTTCCATTGATGTCAACACTTATCTTCTTGAAGGTCTACATTATGTTCACCGGTATGGTTAGTGGCTTATGCACAGTCACTAGTATATGTTCACTAGTAGGTTATATTGTTCACTGACAGTGATGATGACTTGTTATCATCTGGAGATCATTTGGTTATGTCAAAGACATGGATTGGATGTTTGGATTTGGTGTTTTTCTTATTCGTCTAATCGGGTTGACAAATTTTCCTTTACTCACAGATAGGTCTAAGTTATGGACCGGTACATGATATCTATTCCAGATCAGCACGACATGTTTTTGAAATGGTTTATTGATTGAAAAATGTGGTAAATGTATTGAGCCGACATGTTGTATCACATCAAGAATTATTTGTAATTGATTTAATTGTAATATATTTATTGATCCGACCTATACATTTGGTCTTAGGTTTTGTATATATGATTGTAAGATCTTATTGAAGATTGGATATAGGATCATATGAGTGTGTTCAAATATTGAAGAGCGAAAATAAGCAAATCCTTGTGTGAATCACACAGACATTATTTGAAGGTTGAAAGAAGGTTATGAATGTTTTTAGCACTCATGTTTAGAGATTAAACCAATACTGAATCCAGTAATGCAGATGCTATTTTGAACAATACATTGTTAATGGATTTAACCATCCAATTATAGTCAGTGTGACTCCTATTTGGTGATTGAGTAGTGAGCTCTAAGCGATTGGCCTTTCTGCATGTGTAGACCCCATTTGTATACACTTACTATCTGTAGTAGTATCATCTGATTATGGGTAAGGTTTCCCACCATGCTTTTTCCCCTCATCGGGTTTTCACGTCGAAGTCTTCATGTCATGTGTTGCAGATGTTGTTTCTCTTTATGTTTCATGCATTAAGTTATATCGGTACTACTATAACTGTTAATCTATTTTACCGACACTTAAGTTTGGTTTACTAACACAGTGTTTAAATTGGAATAATTTGCATTTGGGTTATAATTTATTGAGAACTGGTTGACAACTAATTCATGCCCACCTCCCCTCTTAGTTGTCCTTCCCGAGTCCTAACATGTTGTTCAAACTGTTCAACTTGTTCTTCAAAATCATTTTGTTTTTCTTCTTGTAGTTGTTCCAGATTGTAATGTCTTGGACAAAATCTTCCAAAAGGATCTCTAGCTCTTCTCATCAACTGCTTATCTATTTCCCTATCAACACTAAGGCTCCAACTTTGGTAGCCAAATCTTTTAAGCCCTGATAACGACACCAAAAATGGTGGGCAAGATCGTTGATGTCAGTACTTGCCCATGCTCTATTGGGAACTATCAAGAGCTCTTTTTCTACAACAAAATTTTGAAACTAAGGGTGTTCAGAGTCTAAATTAAAGAAACTAAACTATGCTAAGGAATATTTTGGCTCTTGTATCAAAATTAAAATAAAACACAATCAAGACTCATTCATGGAACTATCTACTTCTAAAATTGAAACAACTTTAAATGCCTATGAATTCAAACCTAAGTTATATACTAATAAGTAAATCTACTCTAGGCATGGAAGAAACAAAATCTATTCCAAGTTTGTAGAAAATGAAATCTATTCTATCAAAAGAAGCAAAATTCCATGAGTCAGTCCAATTGAGTTTCTACTTTAAATTTGATTACAAATTTCATCATCTTTAACAACTACTCTAAGAGAAAAATCTAACATTTACATATGAAAGAAAAATACATTACTCAGTAAAACTAAACAAATCTATGAAACTGAAATCTTCAACAATGCATTCATTCGTGAAATACTACCACTTAAAATGAACAACTACAACTTCTGCAATCAATTCTTATCTATTTGAAACTTATCACAATTGAATAAAATAAAATATAATGAGATCAATGCATGAAACTAAAATGGAAAGGAAATCAACAAAGATCACCTCCCTTTGGTTGAGGGGCCCCTGCTCTTCCTATGGTGGGATCCGTAACACAATTACTCTTGGATGAACTTCCAAAAGGAAGTGGAATAGGTTTACAACAAGATGCATGACTCTACTAACTATTCTACTAACTAGCTTTTTGAAGAAAGCGAAGGGATAGTTATTCATATCCTTATTCAAATTCAAAAATAAGGTTACCCGCTTAAAATAGAATAATGACTACAAACTGAAGTAAAGAAGACTTAACACTAAATTAATAACTTTAGATAGAAGTGGAAGTTCATGAAGACTGCCAATAAAATAGACTCAGAGGAGATCGAGGAAATCTCTCCAGCTGGAACAATTAGGAGTGATCATCATCTGCATGATGGTTGAACTGGGCTTCATAACTCTTTATCTACTTGCTAGCTTCAAACACATTAAAAAAAGCATTTGATAAAATAGAATAGAACACAATGATAATTATTCTGAATATTTGGCCATTCATCTCCATTAATAATCAAAAAGTGAAAAATTTAAGATTCACATAATTAGCAAAATATAATAGCAGAAAATAGTAGATATGCATGTATTAAGTCTTCCGGCAGGCATATTAGTTCACAAAGTATTAAAAGTTTTAAGTAAGAAGTATGATTAAAAGTAACATGATTAAATGCTCATCACACCTTAGCTTGCCCTCCATCCTGCATCATGTTTTGCTTGTTACAATCTAAGCTGCGGGGTAGAGGGCAGAATTTGCCTTCTTTATTTTTAACTTCATCCCCTCCATCCCACAACATTACATGCCTTTTGATTTTTCCATCACGGGACCACGGGGGCAGCCTTTTCTTCACTATATTGGTCTCTCCCCTATGTCCAATGGTATCTTTTATCTTCAATTTAAACTTAGAATAGAACTTAGACAACATTAGGATAATTTATTAACCAATAAATATATTCAATTTCTAACATAGGGGGTCGGTTAACGGATGATTGAAGGCACTCAGAAATATGACTAAGGACCCCACTGACCGGTTCGACCAGTCAACACATAATTAGAAAAATAAAAGGGTTGGTTAATGATCTACTTTTTAGTACTCACAGTTTAGCCATATTGGACAGCAATGAGATAATGTCAATCACAAAACTAATTGTGTAGGAGCAACTAGCATGAACGTGTTCAAGCATATATCACAATCTTTGAAAATTCTAAATTAATAAAAAACATTGATAATCATCTTGATCGTAGATACACTGATGAACATTGATAGAAATTCTAGCCTCTAGATCATCCATTTCAAATTCATCACAGCCAACTCATACCTTTGCTTGCATTTCCATGTCAGATTGCACTATCTTTAGGATAATAACACCTTGTGTCAACAACCTACTTACAGAGATGAAATGAGATTATGGGGTCAAAACATAATCTCTATCATTTATGCATGATATTTTATCATTTAGTCCCATTTGATATGTCATTTTGACCCAAACACTTTATTCCACCATATGTTATCCTAGATGGAATTTCCTTATCACTAAATCCTTGGTTGCTTATTGTTGAATCAACTTTTGTTTTCACCAACATTCATATCATTACTATATATTGTCCACCTCCAATGCATTATTGTCATTGGTCTTGCCATTTCATAATGTGGACTGCAAACTTCAACTACTTTGTGCACCCATCATAGAACCCTCTCTTCTTAATAGTTCCCATAACTTTGCAATATTGACATTGGTCTAGCACCAAACTGGAAGGCAGCAACTTCAGCTCATAACCATGGGAATCAGCTCTAATACATCGCCTCTTTCTCGATCTTATCAACATAACACAACAAAGAATTGTAATAGTCATCGATTGACAATTTGAAATTTTTAGAATTACATGGTCACAACGAAACTTGGTTGGAGATTTCCAAATACTCATTTGCTTCTGCCAAGCAAAACATAAACACTATGCCATCTTTAGATCAAACTCGACCACACTAATAAAGTTCTGGCTTGCAAATTAGCTCTTATTCAAGCTCACTAACTTTATGTTATTGTCATTGCTCACCACTTTTCATCAGAATAACATTGCACCATCTTCATTCACCACTCTAAATATCGGTCTTTGCTATCCCTTCAACGATTTTGGCCATTTAATGCAAAACATTTCTAATCAACAGTACGCTGATCCTTTTGTCATAAACCAATATTGCAAACTTTTTAACTCCAATTAACATGAAATTTGCAGAAAATATCACAACAACTATTGTATTTTATGAACATCATTTTGGACACATTCATATTTCCATGATATTGAAATACAACATGCTTCGTGTGCAGCCTCTAATTCTAACCAATAACCGATGAAAACATTCTTTACGTATTATCAATCCTTCTTTATTACCATTTTCTTTGAGCTGGTTTGTTTGAAGATACAATACAAAGCAATGGTAGTTTCTCCATATTGGATTAAGACTTGCAATCCTCTTTATTTTTCCATTCACTAATCAAACCCTTTGTCATATTTTACATTATGAAATTAGAGAATAGTAAGCACCATCTCGGTGACCATGATCACATCTTTGGAACGATAGAAATGGAAAATTGCAGAAATACAAGTTTCAAAGTACATGAGTCTTGCTTGTGTTTTATTGTGCCCTCTTGCTAGCTCTCTTTGCTTTTCCATCGGACACTACACAGACTATACACATGGAGTGTGGGCTATTTAGTACCAATATTGCCTTCTCATAATCTAATGACCAGCATTGTCTCATGGGCAATCAAACTCTTCCTCCAATTTCCCCTTTACACTTATTTGATGCTGACATATTTTCCAAGAAAAACTTAATTCTTTTTTTATGGAGGTTCAGACCTGTGAGCATGGTAGCCCAGCAAGGGCACGAAGCCTGTGAGTCACCAGTCCAGCGAGGGTCTTCGCGATCTTTCAAATTCGTTGGTCCACAATCTTTATTACATTAGCATGAAGTACTAAATATTTTTCATCTTTTATCTTGGACCTTTGCGTTGATTTTTCATTCCATGGACATATTATTAAATAGGCATGCAAAAATGGATCACTTTTGAAATTATTTGGAGGGCATAAATAGAGTTAATAAGCCTTAATCAAATTAAACCCCAAATAATTAAAGATAATGGTTGACTACAAAATATTTAACTTATAATCTTCTTCATCAATAATTTAAAGCTTTTTCCTTAAAATCATTAAACTCAAAATACTAAAATCTTATTTTCAAAGGCCAAAGGAAAAATTTAAGAGTCCCAACAATGGCTCTTGTTGGGGACGTGTGCCTCCTACAAACACATGGAAGATCTAGTTATCTATGGTAAAGAAGGCCATATTCCAAATCAACCAAGGACTCCCAAATCATCTAGGATGCAAAAAAATCAAACTTATTTTTATTTGATGACCTTAGATAAGGCCACCAAAAATGAAAAACTTTTTCTTTCCCCTATCAAACACTCTATTTACTTTAATCTGACTTGGCACCAATCTAAAAACATTCCTGCAACCACTATGCCCATTTGAACCATTCCTTATCATGTTATTGCATTCAAGCCTATCAATACCACCACCATTGTAGATCTGTGAGTTGTGATAAGAGAACAAGTTAAAACCACCTATAAAGCCTAAATCTACATGCTACAAATTTGAGCATTTGTCCCACATATTTGTTATATAATAAACTTTTGCACAACCCAATAAATCTTTATATCCAATCATTGGTTCAATTTCCATATGAAATTCAAAACATACAAATGATGGATCTTTAAACTTTCTCTATAAATCACTCCAATCAAACCCTAATTCTAGATGAAGAAAATTAAAAATCTCATAGCAGTCATTGAATCTAAAGTATCTCCTTGGAAGGATTCAAATGTAGTCTAAAATAAATCTGGATGTGACAAATTTTGAGGAACTTCTACATAATCCAACATCTCACCAAAACAAAATTTTGAAGCATTTTCTTAACTTACACAATTTGAAACATCTTCTATCTCCTTATATTCTGACTTAACACTACTTGTTGATCAAGGATATGTAACGTCCTAAAATTACACCCCTTGCAATTTTTTACTACATTTGGGTCTTCGCCTTAGTGTTTGCGCCCCTTGGCCTGATCAGAGACTTGAATATGCTCATGCACATCAAAAATACATTGCAATTCAACCCTACACTTTGCTTGCACCTTGATTCTGCCCCAAAATAGGGTAGGACCAAGGCGTGGAGCCCTGGGATCCCCTATTTGGGACCTATTTTTAGGCCCCTCCCTTGTCCTCATCTCAAATTAGAGCAGCAAAATCCCCCCTATGTTAGATTGTCAGAAAATCAGTCAATTAAACCGATCGGAAAGTATATAAGAGGGATTTCCCCTCTCATTTGACATCTAATGAAATTCAATCAAACATATGAGCATTCAAGAGATCAAGCGTTTAAGCATTCAAGAGAAATTGAGCATTTTCAATCTTCCTTCAAGCTTTGGAGCAGCAATAGAGACAATATTTCAAGGATTGAAGAGTAGATCAACGTTCTACTTCGCAAAATGCTAATTCCATGTGGAGACAAGAAAACCATCACAAAGAGGTATAAGCACTTCAATTTCATTCAATTCAACATCCCCTCAAAGAGGAGGATTTCTACTTTTAGTCATTTCAATTACATTATTTCCACAACTTGGTTAATACCAAAACTTGGGTTTGATCTAAAGACAAACCCTTATTCCCAACACATGTCCCTTTCTTTCTATGTAGGAAACAGGTGCACAACTATACTTCTAGAATTAAGCTTTATTTGTAGAGACATAATAAATTATTTTCGACGCACGGAAAGTTCGAAGGACCAATAGGAGGGCACCCCTATTTGGATACACTGTCCCTGTAAATTTTACTGGATTTCACAAAGAATCTCTAAATCATCTCAAACTTCTCAAATCCAGGTGGATGGCTAAATCCCACATCTGTAGCTCATTTTTTTGCATACTGTCTCCATTTTCAACATTTTGTCTTAATTCAATCAATCAACTTACAAAAAGAGGGTTAATTACATTCCAATCTTTTTAGTATTCAATCCTTGCATCCTCTAGGATTGAATCTAGTAGATTCATCCCCCTCTTTTGAATGTAAAGTCCCCCAAGTCAACATTGAACCTTAGTTAAGTTCCCAACTTTCCTCTATGTGGAGAATTGGCTAAGGTTCCGAAATTTTCACTTTACATTTTAGTGAACCCAACTCCTTACACCCTTAATTCTGTTTTTTCATTTTTAGACCCGAGTATATGCAATTTAAAATTCAAAATTTCATTTACAAGTTTAATTTCCTTGCAATTTAAAAAAAATTAGAGGTTGAATACAAAAAAACCCTAACTTTTAGATTCAAAATTGAGCTTGTCATTAGTCTAAATTGGATTGATAGTGTCAGACTTGGGAACTTTTCAATTTTTTCAATTCAAGTTTTCATTCACACTTTCAATTCTCAAAAAAAAGTTTATATTAAGTGGTTAAATAAAAAAACCCTAATTTTTTATTTTAAAATTGACATTGTGGATTGTGTAGATCTTGAATTAATTTTCATATTTAGGTCTTTGCTTCAATTAAAAGTTCACTTTCCTTCCTAACAACATTCAAATTTCAAATTTGAATTTTTTAAAATCAAGTGGTTTAGACCACAAACCCTAATTTTTAAAATTAAATTAACCCCTATTCCCAACACATTTCCATTTCCATTTCCATTTCCATTTCCATTTCTTTCTCTGTGCAGGAAACTCGTGTGCAGCTATACTTCTGGATTAATAGATATAAGCATTTGAATTCTCAAATTTCTTTTCCTGTGCCTTATTAAGACATTCAAAATATTTTCATTGCTAATCTACAAAAGGACATTAGGGATAAACTTCTTTTAATTGAGTTTACTTTCTTTGTGCAATTGTGCATAGTACTTCATAGTTATCAACTGATTGTGAGTCAATTGGAACAATCATCTCCTTCCATGTCTCTGAGTGATAAGGGTGATAGTTCTCAACAACTATTTGAGAAGTTCAAACCAAACAAAGCATTCATCAAATTCGATGACAACAACAACAATGGTCAATTCATACATAGGTGCTACAGGTGTGCCTCCTTAGTCTAAATTATTTAAAAGAGAAAAAGAGTTTACTCCTTTGAATGAATCATTTCATAGAATTATGTCTCAATTAATACGGAAGAATGTGTTAAAACTTCCCCAAATCAAACCAATTGATCCATCTAAAATAAATTCTCCTTACTTTGATGCTAAATCTTTTTGTCAATATCATCATCAACGTGGTCATGATACTAAAAAATGTTTTTCATCGAGAATTAAGATTCAAGAATTGATTGATAACAACACTATATCTATGGGAGGTCTGAACAATAAAGGAAACAAATCTGTAGCTCCTCCTAATCAGAATATTCAAATTTTCATTGGTCCTTTACCATCCCATTCTACTAATAGTTGGCATTGAATCTAATAGTGTGGTGAATCTTGTAGATCAACAAGAGCCTCCTAAGGATTTATGCATAACATTTGATCCTAGTGAGACCATTAAGGCACCCGGTGGCCCATTATACATAAGTGCAAAAATCAAAGGTATACCTGCTAGAGGAGTCCTTATTGATCCCGCTTGCATGGTTAATATGATAACTGAAGAATTTTTGTATACTTTACAATTGCATCAAGTGATATATGATGATACTAATGTGATAGTTAAAGTTTTTATGGCTTCTCTTGTGTGCTATTGGTTGTATAACACTAAATATTGATGTTGGCACTAAATGCTTAGATGTTAAATTTTCTATCAATCCTACATCTGATCAATTTCATGTGAAGTTAGGACATCCTTGGCTCTCTTCCATGAAAGAAACCGCTTCTACTATTCACAAGTGTTTGAAATTTCCTCATAATGATAAAATCATAACTGTTAATCATAGCCTATTTCAACCTACACTAAGGCATGGAGATATTTGTCTTGATTATTTTTGGTCCAAACAATGCAAGCCTATTGAACCTAAAAGTGATGCTCTCTTTAGATCATATCAAAACTAGAAAAATAAAATGATTTTATCCTTGAGAAAACCTATAAATTCAACACTTAGCATTCCCCTTGATGATCATATACCCCTTCTTGAAGATAAGATTGTTTTTCCTCATAAGGAAAGAAATAATCTTCTTCCCAAAGAGACATCTATTCTTTCTCATAAAGAGAATAGTATCCATTCTCCTAAGAAAAGAGATATCCCTCTTCCTGACAAAGAATCTATTCCTTATCCTATGGATGAGTATCCTCTTCCTCCCAAAGGTAGAAAAAATCTTCCTCCTTAAAAAAAAACTATCCCTCCTAAGGCTATACCTATCCCTCCTCCTAATGATGGACCTGGTCTCCTTCCTACACCTCCTATTCCTCCTTTATATTGTGTTCTTCCTCCTTCATCTTATAGAGAGAACTGATCGGCCTCTTTGATTTTCTAACCTAAAAGACCTCAACCCATTCATCCTTCCCTAAAAGAAGACACAAAGCCCATACCTAATGAGCCTAACCCTCCTCAACCTTCAGCCAAGATTAGATGAAACCATTGTGTGAGAGAATTCTGATGAAGATGTCATGCTAGAGCTCGTGAAGTTGCTTCTGAAACCATTTCTTTTCCCAAAACACCAACTATTCACATGATTCCATTTTATCCTAAACAAGATGTTCAACGTAATTCTCCCAAATGCAAAATGCTTAAGACAAATGATGGTTCAAGTTGTATTCATATTAGAGATCCTATTCTTATTAATCTTGATGAAGAAACACATGGTGAAAATGTTCTTAATAATGCAAATGTTGATCCTAATATTTCTTATAATGAATATGAATATGTTGATGTTGACAATGACTTATTTGCAAAATTTTCAAAAGTACTAATCCTAGCTCCTAGTAACGAACAAAGTGACTTATCATTAGAGCATGGTCCTTGTTTGGACTTGTGATAGCTCCATATACCGTGCTCAATATTGCTCCTCTTGCATGTTGTCCACCTTCTCAAAATATTGATCAACAAGATTGGGGGGAGGATGACGTCCTTGATTAGCTTCATTAGCATTGTAGACTCTCTTTCTCTCTCTCCTCTCTTAATTGTTTGTGACATTATTTTATTTGTTCTCCTTATTCTTTTATTTGTTGTCCCTAGTGTTGTCTACTTGAGGATGATGCAAAGAATTGATATCTCTTTTGGTCTCTCCCATGTTGACTCAAAAGACACATGTGATCCCTTCTTCCATGGTGGTTTCCTCTCTTTGGGGGATGAGGAGGATTTTATGCATACATATATACATGAGTTATCATAAAAAGCATACCGACTCTAAAGTTAGCTGAAACCACCTTGTTCTTGTATTTTGTGTTTATTATCCTTTTATTTGTCCTCTCTTGGGGGATAAATTATTGTGATAATGTGCTTGTCTTCTTTGGGTGTATCCTACCTTAAAGTAATTGCTCCCAATAAGGTGTATGAATTCACTTTCGTGTGAGGGCATACACTCTCCTCATAATTGTCTCTTTTGATACTTAAAGTTACTTAGCAAACTTTTTCTTTTCTTTGTAATTTTTGGTGCTTCTTTTCATGACTCATAGTAAGAGAACCTTACTCATTGTAGTCATGGTTCTCTCTCTCTCATGATCTTCTCTTTTACCTTATCATTGAAGTCGTAAGATCCTAAATTCTATTGGGGACTTGGTGAATCTTTCCTTCTTTATGTGGTGAAAGTTTTTCAATCTGATTTCCTTGTACTTTACCAGTAGTATTTGCATAAGCTCATACTTCCGCTAAAGTTGGGGCTAAATGTAATGTCCTAAAATTGCACCCCTTGCAATTTTTGACTATCTTCGCCTTAGTGTTTGTGCCCCTTGACTAGACTGAAGACCTGAATATGCTCATGTACATCAAAAACACATTGCAATTCAACCCCGCACTCTGCCTACACCTTTATCTTGCACCAAAATAGGGCAGGACTAGGGCATGGCACCCTGGTATGCCATATTTGGGACCTATTTTGAGGCCCCTCCCTTGTGCTCATGTCTCAAATAAAAGAAGGAAAATATTTCTATGTTGGCCTAAGTCAGAAAATCAATCAATTAAACCGATTGGCAACTATATACGAGGGATTTTCCCTCTCATTTGACATCTAACAAAATTCAATCAAGCATCTAAGAATTCAAGAGATCAAGCATTTAAGGGAAATTGAGAATTTTCAGTTTTCCTTCAAGCTTTGGAGCAGCAATAGAGACAAGATTTCAAGTACTGAAGAGGAGATCAGTATTCTACTTCACAAAATCCTAATTCTATGTGGAGGCAAGCAAAACTTCACAAGAGGTATAAGCACTTCAATTTAATTCAATTCAACATCCCCTCAAAGAGGAGGATTTCTACTTTCAGTCATGTCATTTACACTATTTTTATTCACATTGTTAATTTCAAAACTGAGGTTTGATTTGAAGACAAACCCCTATTCCCAACACATTTCCATTTCTTTCTCTGTGTAGGAAACTCGTGTGCAGCTATACTTCTGGAATTAATATTTATTCAAAGACACAAAAAAAACCTTTTCGACACGTGGAAAGTTCAGAGGACCGATAGGAGGGCGCCCCTTTCCAGACACACAGTCCCTACAACTTTTGCCCAATTTTGTAGAGAAACTCTGAATCATCTCAAACTTCTCAGATCCAGGTGCACGCCTAAATCCACAATCTATAGCTCACTATTTTTCCATACTTTCTGATAGCTCTGAAAATTGATTGCATGAGAATTATCAATTTTGAGCTTAAACATTAATTGTTCTGGTTTTATTTGCATCCTTTGTCAGGGTCCAAGGTCTATGGTTTAGGGTTTATCAAAAATTTCTTATGTTTTATGAAAAAAACTCTAGCAATGATATATCGCATTATTACCTATTCCCACTGAAGAGCCAAGGGTTGTTTACCATGGGTAAGGCCATTTTATTCTTTAAGTGATAAGTTTCATTAGACCGGTTTTTGAAGTGATTTTCCTAAGGTGCATAAAATTTTCTTCCTATAGTTGGTCTCCCTTTAATATTTGTGCTTGCGCCCATGATTTTCCTAAATCCAAAAGTTCTAAGTATTTTGACTAGGTGCTAAATAAAGGGTGGATCTGATGGCCCACACATCCCTATGCTAGAAAGTGTGAGGGAGTTACGGACTATGGTATCACGAGATGATACCACATGTTTTTAGCAAAAACTGACAAGTTGGCGATGTAGCCTACTTAAACTTTGTGTTATCGGTTCTTGGGTGATAAAAGTTGGTTTACTAACAATCCTATCCATTAGAATGTGTTCAAGATGAATGGCGATGTCATGTCCTTAGGTAAAGGGTGCCCAATTTTTAATTTTGGAGGATTTAACAGGCACTGTGCAAAGCAGTAAAGTGTGAAAAGATCAGACGGCCCCCATATTCCTGTGATGGTAGTTGCAAGGAAATCACAAACCGTGGTATACACATGGGTCTGTGGATACACATGGAAGGTCAAATGCTGCATCAACAAAAAATGATCATTAGATTTGTCAGGCTAGGTAAGATTTGTGGTTGAGTTTCAAATGTGAAATCAGGAGGGATCATTGAAGACACCGATCATAGCTTGTGTGGGAGAGATGGGATGAATAGGATACAAACTTGTCAACTCGGGATAATTAGTGACAAGTTGGGAGATTTAGATGCCGACTTAGTCTAGGAGGATTATCTTCAAACTTTCTAATGAGCAAAGGACTGATTCAACAAGGCAAGGATGATAACTTAGAGATGTGAAAGGATTAGGGTAAGCTTCTGATTTAGGTGTGATGGATCATGAGTTCTCTAATGAGTTCAGAGATTTTCTTGTTGATAGAGATCCTGAAGTAGAAGAATATACACCCATGGAAGAATAAAATCAGGATAAAATCACTTGCATGAGATGAACCTTGATAGGAGAATACAGTGGATGTGATATGCATGATTTCTAGTGTCCATAGCTCGCAGGTTGAATTAAGAGCATGGAAGTGACTAAAGTGTTTTTAACTATAAATACAACAAGGTGGTGATTAAATTGGTAGAAGATTATGAAGCCTTTTCATTTTCTAAGTGCATTTTTCTTCTTCTGCAAGGGGAATGATGTTTGAGTAGGGTCGTAAATGGAGTTGCAATATTCTTTGTGATACCAGATGGATGTTTTCCCTCATGTGTGAGTATGTTTATTGTCAGAGGAGATTTGAAAGGGGTGGATTGCCAGAGGGGGAGTGAGAGCCTTTTCTTATGAAGAAAGGCCACGCATGGCACAACCTCTACATCTACTCTATCATTGGATGGCTAGGGGTTGTGATAGATAGCCCAGAGAGGAATGAAAAGGGAACATGCCTGGGTAGGGAGTGGCAGCAATTCATCCATGTAGTTGCATGGAAGCTGCGATCCCTCGTGAGCATATTATGTTTCCCCTATAAGTCCTCCTTCCACTTTCTTTGATCCTGGGCATGAAGGTCCTAGCTCTTCCTCTAGTTTAGAGGCAACTTTTCTTCTTGTCAGGACCTTGTTTCCTTTCCCAAAAGAGAAATGCTCAAATAAGACAGAAGCACAACATCTCATACTCCATCTGAAGGTGTCAGGGTGATAACGACATGGCTAAAACGGTTTTACTCCTACCAATTTTCAGTTAAGAACAATGATTAATAGGTCCTAGCACATGGATTTGTAAACATTTTTGGAATAGAATTGCATACAGCCTTTTAGGGCTAATTGATAAGAATGAATTTGCTATTGACATGTGTTTTCTGGCCAGAAGCTTGTTGTTCCCTTTATTATATAAAAAGGGAAATTATGGCCAGAAGAAAGTTATAGGTTTTTTGGGAATGTCTTGTAGGTTCAATTTTCTTGTTCCTTGGGTTTTTCCTAGTATGTTTCTAGTAGTGAGTCTAGGAGAAGCAAACAAGCTATAAGGTTTTTTTTAATAGAGTAAATAAAGAAGTTTTTTAGTGTCAAATTCTATATAGGTTATTGAAGGAGTTATATGTAAATTTTATCTTGTGACAAAGGTAACATTTTGTTTAAATAAAATAGATTCCTGACTTTTTTCTCCATTGCATGATTCTATTAGTTTTTAAATGAAAACAAATTAAGGGTTTTCTTATTTAGTTCATTCTTATGATGTATGTAGCTTTCTCTTTATGCTTTGGCCAAAGGGGTTGATTAAATTGCTTAAGTAGAGTTGTAGAATGATAGGGCTTGTGCAAGTATTTTTAGATAAGAAGTTTTGGGTTGGGGTTACAAATGAGATATATTGTACGGCAGTATTATCTTAGATCTTATGTTATTAGATCAAGTTCTGTCATATTTTCAAGTTTACATAGCATATCTTTCAGGTGCCCAATGGAGTAAGGCACTAATCACTACTTGTAACCAACTTTATTTATCAGTCTTGTTTTGTTTTTAACTGATGAATCTCTACAAATATTTTTAAAAATATCAAAATATCATCTATTGAGTTTTATGTATTTTTTGAAAGTTGTCCCACTCATCTCATGCTCTAGCCTAAGGGCAAGGATCACTGAAGAAATTTCCATACTTGAGCATTCTCCCTTTCTATTGAGTCCTTTTATGAGATAATTTGCTTTTTTTTTAGTAAATTCCTGAGTATCATTGCAGAGAGCATGAAGTTCATTGAAGGGATTACCCTTGCGGGTCCTGCAGAGCCCAAAGTTTAGAAGGATCTTGTATCCTTGTTAAAGTTAGTCCAAGCCTAATGGATATTGATAGTTGGAAGTGGCTTTCCATAGGTATTTGGAGGAATCAACTTGGTCTCTGCCCTATGGCAATGCAAACCCATCATTTATTCTAGGAACTAACAAAAATGGTGACTCTTCTGGGGAGAATAAGAATTGTAAAGAATCTCTGGTAAGAAAATTTGCTTAA
Source organism: Cryptomeria japonica (assembly GCF_030272615.1). Lineage (NCBI taxonomy): Eukaryota > Viridiplantae > Streptophyta > Pinopsida > Cupressales > Cupressaceae > Cryptomeria > Cryptomeria japonica. The sequence goes on along the minus strand of NC_081411.1, from coordinate 798,384,262 downwards.
TATATAGTTAAGGTTATCCCATCTAAGTCACCAATAAAAATGGTGACTCTGTTGGGAAATGTTGTATAAAGTTGTATGGGTCTTTTATGATTTGATGGTTGAGTGTTGCTCTCACATCACAAGACTAAAATTTTTGCCCATAGAGTGAAGAGTTTCTTGATATGTCCCTTGTCGCTTTGAGTCAATTCTCATAAATGTTCCTAGAGAATCTGTTGTAGTCCGTCTTTTGATAAACAACTTTGTCTAGATATGTCCATTTTTAAAGATTATTTATAATACCTCACAAGTTGTGAGTGATGACTCTGAGACTCTGAGACTCTGAGATCTATGCACGAATGTGCATTTTTTCGAAGAAGAACCAAGAAATTTGTAGAAGAGATGAAGCATATTTGAGCTCTTATGATGTTGTACCCTAACAAGTTGAGGACAAAATCTGTATAAATACCATTTGATGATAAGGAAGTGTTGCAGTGCTGTATTGAGACAAATTTGGTCTGTGAAGGAATTCTAGTTGTTTGAGTATTTTTCCTCTAAAAGGAGGTGGCAACTCTGTCAAAGATCAGTGTTAAAGATTTGAAGGATTGAAGGTGATTTTGTAAATCCCTAGTTAAAGAAGGCAGCAACAACTTCAACATTTCAAGGTATTTTGATTTTCATGAGTCAAGTTTATTTTCATAAAAATTATGTGTAAAAAAAATGTTACCTAAAGGGTGAAAGAAGCACTAAGGAAGGGAATGGTATTGATTATTTTACATACTCCTGTGATACAATTTCCATATTCTGTATGAGGTTAAATAGACTATGTTTTGAGCTATGCAATGTAATAGTTTAAGATTTATGGAAAAAGGAAAGAAGTGGGGAATGAATGAAAATATCCATTATGTGCCCGTGTTTCCCTATGAAATCTCGAATATAAATGTCGAATATTCCACAAGAGGTTCATCTGCAGTCTTGTGTTTCAGATAGATCCAACATTGAGTATGAAGGGTTAGAAAGTGTTATGTCTGAAATAGATGCAAGTATGTAAGATTTTGATGATATAGTTTCAGTCTCTCATGAAGTTGTTGTATATGATAATGAAAATTCAGATGATGATATACCATCAGCTTTTGTTGATAAGATCTATGAGATAGATAATTGTGTGGTGTGTTCAAATGATGAGGAAATCATATTAAACCAGTTTAGGGATCAACCTTATAGTGAACTAGCTTTATGCAAGGAGTTTACTTCATTTGAAGAGTGGGAGATTGAAGAAGATGAAAAAGATTATGCTAAAACCTGTTGTCCCGATACTCTTGGGGATTTTTATAAAATTGATCTAGAAACATTTATGACTAGTGAATGTGAGGGTGATTTCCTCTTTGATCTTATGAGTGTTGACATTGAATATGGGAGTGTGGAGTTTGTTGATATTGACCAGGGTTATGAAATAGAGGAAGAAGATTGTTGTTTTGTTGCTCCATGTGACATATTAAAACCATAATTGAATTGTTTTGTTGTACATGAGGATACCTTTGTTGAAAAGGTAAATGATGATGTTTCTTCATCGTGCAATGATCTGAATGTACACAAAGTTGATCAAGAACTACTGGCCACATCAATGGAAAATGGAAGTGAATTAGAATGGTTTTCAGATATTAACTGTTCAAATATAGATATTTGCAAAACAATTATCATATTGGATGAACCAACATATGAGAGATTTCCTTTTGATCTTTGTAATGAGTTTGTACCATGTTTGCAAGAATGTTTTAATAATGAGCATGATGTAAAGATGGAAACAGATGAAGAACCCAATTTTTATGATGTTAGCTGCATAACAAAGTATGAAGTGTTTCACTTTGATGTTCATCTTAATGAGGCAATTATGAAACCTATTGAATGTTGTTATCAACCTTCTCCATTTTAGATATTAAGGATGGGTTTTTTTTTTTTTCAAGCAAACCCAGATGACAAGGTTCAGATAAATGGACAGTGCACTGAGATAAATGTTTTTTATAACATACTACAGGAGGAACAATTATATATCAATGATGTTTTTAGATTATTCAAGATGCAACATGATCGTAACTATATTTTTGACAAAGGAAAATATTTGTTGATATTGGCAAATGCCATTGGGCCATCATATGTGGTTTGATATTACAAACCACAAATAATTTGGGATAGACTAAGTTCTTCTGTTTCTATACCCAATGGAGTTATTAATAAATTCCCTCTTGAATTGCCTATTCATGGACAGTTTTTGAGGCTCTACTTTTCTCAAAGTAGTTGTTATCCATGAGCATTAGTTAAGTTTTCTTTGGTAGTGTAGCTTCCTTTCTATTGAAGTTTCCCTATCCAGGTAATTTCTTTTTGGTCTACTTCACCCAAAGATTTTGATTTCTCACCTCATTCCTGTGAAATGAACGTCCCCATCTAGAGCCACTGATAGCTCTGAAAATTGATTGCGTGGGAATTATCAATTTTGAGCTTAAAAATTGATTGTTCTTGTTTTATTTGCACCCTCTGTCAGGGTCCAAGGTCTAGGGTTTAGGGTTTATCAAAAATTTCCTATGTTTTGTGAAGAAAATCCTAGCAATGATATATCGCGTTATTACATTTTCCCACTTAATAGCCAAGGGTTGTTTACCATGGGTGGGGCCATTTTATTCTTTAAGTGATAAGTTGCGTTAGATTGGTTTTTGAAGTGATTTTCGTAAGGTGCATAAAATTTTCTTCCTATAGTCTGTTTGCCTTTAATATTAGTGCCCACGCTCGTCATTTTCCTAAATCCAAAAGTCCTAAGTATTTCGGCTGGTTGCTAAACAAAGGATGGATCTAACGCCCCGCACATCCCCATGGTTGAAAGTGCAAGGGAGTTACGGACCGCGACATCATGAGATGATGCCACGTGTTTTCAGTGGCAACTGATAAGCTGGCGATGTAGCCTACTAAAGCTTTGTGTTACTAATTCTGAGGTGCTACAAGATGAATGATGATGTTATGTCCAGAGGTAAAAGGTGCGTGATTTTTAATTCTGGAGGAGTTAACAGGCATTGTGCAAAGTAGTAAAGCATGAAAATATCTGACGGCCCCCATATTCCCATGACGGTTGTTGCAAGGAAATAACAGACCATGACATGATGAGATGATGCCATGTGTCTCGGGCTTACCAGAAAGACTCATGGTGGGGCCATTGACAGAGTCTGGTCAAAAGTTGATATGGTGCTAATTAGTCATGGCTTTGTGGGTCTGCGGATACACATGGAAGGTCAAATGTTGCATCAACAAACAATGATCATTAAATTTGCTAGGCTGGGTAGATCTATGTCTGAGTTTCAAATATGAAATTAGGAGGGATCATTGAAGACACTGGTCGTAGCTTGCACGGGAGAGATGGGATGAACAGGATATAGGCTTTTTGACTCAGGATGATTAATGACAAGTTGGGAGATTTAGATGCCAACTCAGTCTAGGAGGATTATCTTCAGATTTTCTATTGAGAAAAGGATTGATTCGACAAGGCAAGGATGATATCTCAAAGATGTGAAAGGATTAGGATAAGCTTTCGGTTCAGGTGGGTCATGAGTTCTCTGATGAGTTCAGAGATTTGCTTGTTGATAGAGATCCTGAAGCAGAAGAATGTACACCCATGGAAGAATAAAATCAGGATAAAATCACTCACATCAGATGAACCTTGATAGGAGAATATAGTGGATTTGATATGAATGATTTATAGTGTCCATAGCTGGCAAGTTGAATTAAGAGCACTAGAGTGATGGTTTTTCACGAACAGGCACTACTTGATGAAGTGTTTTTAACTATAAATACAACAAGGTGTTGATTAAATTGGTAGGAGAGTATGAAGCCTTTTCATTTTTAGAGTGCAATTTTTTCTTCTACAAGGGGAATGATATTTGAGCAGGGTTGTAAATGGAGTTGCTAAATGCTTTGTGATACCAGATGGATATTTTCTCTCATGTGTGAGTAAGTTTATTGTTAGAGGGGATGTGAAAGTGCGTAGGATTTCTAGAGGGGGCGTGAAATCATATTCTTATGAAGAAAGGTCACGCATGGCACAACCTATGCATCTACCTATCACTGAATGAAAGGGGGTTCTAAGAGAAATCTCATAGAGGAATGAAAAAGGAACATGCCTGGGTACGGAGTGGCAGCAATTCATCCTTGTAGCTGCATGGAAGTTGTGATCCCTCCCTAGAATATTATCTTTCCCCTGTAACTACTCCTTCCACTTTCTCTGATCCTGGGCATGAAGGTTGAAGCTCCTCCTCTAGGTTAGAGGCGACTTTTCTTCTTTTTGGGACCTCGTTTCCTTTCCTAGAAGGGAAATGCTCAATAGGATAGAAGCGTAACATATCACACTCCATCCAAAGGTGTCAGGGCGATAACGACATGGCTAAAACGGTTTGGTTCCTACCAATTTTCAGTTGAGAACAATGATTTATAGGTGCCCGCACATGGATTTGTAAACATTTTTGTAAAAGAATTGCATACGACCAGAAGAAAGGTTTAGATTTTTTTGGGGAATGTCTTGTAGGTTCAGTGTTTTTGTTCCTTGGGTTTTTCCTAGTCATTTTCCAATAGTGAGTCTAGGTGAAGCAAACAAGCTGTAAGGTCTTGTTTTACAGAATAAATAAAGAAGTGTTTTAGTGTCAAATTCTGTATAGGTTCTTGAAGGAGTTTTATGTAAATTTTATCTTGTGATAGAGATAACATTTTGTTTAAATAAAATATATTCCTGACCTTTTTCTCTCCATTGCATGATTCTATCAGTTTTTAAATGAAAACAAATCAAGGTTTTTTTTTCATTTAGTGCATTGTTATGATGTATGTAGCTTTCTATTTATGCTTTGGCCCAAGGGGTTGATTAAATCACTTAAGTAGAGTTGCAAAATGATAGGGCTTGTGCAAGGATTTTTAGATAAGTAGTTTTTGATAGTTCTGATACTTAATATAAGTACAGATCCAATAACCAACAAGATGAGAGGGGGGGGGTGAATCATACAAACTTAAACATCCATAAAAACATAAGATTCAACCTCGGTAACATATATATCAGCAATATAACCAAAACTGTAAAACATGCAAACTCAAAAGCATATGAACAATATAAACCTCATAACACCATATTTAACGTGGAAACCCAAATAGGGAAAAACCACTGTGGGATTTCAGACCCACTAAGAAATATACTCTTCTAGAGTATGCTTGGTTAAAATAAAATCTTGTTAAAGATTACAAACACATTTCTAGATGTGACTCGGTTAAGGGATTTCCCTCAGATCTGTTAGGATCTTCACTTTGTTAGAAGTGACCTTGTTAAAGGATTTCAAACACTCAATCAGAATGTCACCTTGCTAGAGGGTTTACATATAAGACTATTAAGTCCACTCAGTTAAGAGATTTTTTGTCACTTTCACAAAATAACAGTAATAAAATCTATCTACAACTTCACATCTAAAATGCTAAAGAAGATTCTTATTTGTTCAATACAATCTAGACATAGAACTAATCTTATCTATCTGTTGGGCTTCTATACTCTATTATTCTAACAGGTCTTCAAGCTTCTATGCTCGGTAATCACTATGTAGCATCCCTATGCATACACTTTTCCACATACATTGTTTATCAACAGTTTCTTATTTATAAATAAGTAGATAACCGCTTAATCTCCTTGATCACATTTCCCATGATCAACCATAGCCATCAGATCTTCAATCTTGTCCAGGTTCAATGCATCTTTTAATCTGAAAATGTTTTACCCCACCTTGGAACTTGCATACTAGTCTTGGAACTTGTGCCAGGGTATTGCAGTTCAATCTGAACTATAGATCTTCATACTGACTTTTCATTGCTTTAGATTCGTTAACAAACTTCTTCCATGGCCTACCAATCATTTAATCTGCTCCAGCTCATCAGCTTCCTTCATTGAATACCGCATGTAAACATTTAATGTATTTTGTTATAGCTCGGTTACAACTTGGTAACAACTTGGTGAATACTAAACTTCACTCGGTAGACATTCCACATTTATTAACCGATAGTGATAACCTTAGGGTTTACCGACTAGGTTCCTTAAGGTTTACCGACTAGGTTCTTTGGTTGATAACATAGTATAGTATTAACCTTTACAATTTAAAACTTATGTATGATGTTAAAACAATCTAAAACATCATGATCTCATCATTGTATGATTTGGTAGGAGTTGCCCATTGCATACCTTATTCATCCCCTTATTCATCATATTCTTTCCTGTGTCTTTTACCGACATCTTTATAATCTTCATATCATACTTCTCAAGATATGGCAACATCATACTAAATTAGAAAATCAATTTCTTGACATCAATGACAAAATAATAATATCAAGACAGTAAAACATCTTTAATCAGTTATATCCATAATCATCAACAACCTTCTCAATATCCTTATGAAATGCCAACAATCTTTTATTGTCTATTATAATGCAATATTGACAACAATCTCCCCTTTTGGCATTGATTGCAAAACTAATTGATTTGACCTTAAAAGATTTGGATTGCTATGATTCTGAAATGTCAAAATTCTCTCCCCCATACATTAGACTTCTCCTTATTTCTGTCTTCTTTCCAATCTATAGTCTGCACAGTTTTCTCTTAGTCTTCTCCCCTGATAGGTCTTCTCTCTCAGTTGTCTCTTCTTGATAGTAGTCTTCTCCTCCTGTGTAGGTCTTCTCCCCCTTTGAGAACAATGCCAAGAAGTAAAGAACTAAAACATAATTTATTTCTGTAAGAAGTTATTTCCTACTGTTGTGTATCAACTAAGTCTCGGTCAGAGCATTTGTCTTCAATTCCTGTTCACTATAATATTTCTTGTATTAATTTCTGTACACCTTTAGAAAACATCCTGAAGTGTATAACTCGGCATCAATTCCCAAAAGATATTCATTAGAGTCATCAGATTGATGCTTTCACCAAACTCGGTCAGTGAGTAGAAGATAGGGTTAGGACCCCTAACTTACTTCTGAGATATTCAAAAGTGTCCTTTGGTAGTGGTTTGGTGAAGATGTCTGTTATTTTCTCCTTTGTGCTAACATATTCCAACACCACTTTCTTCTCTTGAGCTTCTTCTCTAAGATAATGATATTTGATAGATATGTGCTTTATCTTAGAGTGCATAACAAGATTCTTTGAAATATTAATGGCACTAGTATTGTCACAAAATATAGTTACTGGCTCGATAGCTTTTTCATTTATACCTTCGAACAGTTGTTTGATCCATGCAATGTTGGTACAATTCAATGTTGCAGCAACGTATTCAGCTTCTGCTGTTGACTGTGAAACACATCCTTGTTTCTTGCTAAGCCAACTCACTAGTCTTTCTCCTAAAAAGAAAGCTCCTCCACTTGTGCTTTTTCTGTCATCAATGTTGCCTACCCAATCAACATCAGTATAAATTTTTAAATCAAAATAATTTCCTTTCTGATATACTAAGCCATAATCCTCTATGCCTTCAAGTATCTAAAAATTCTTTTGATTGCTGTCATGTATGTTTCCTTAGGATCTGCAGAGAATCTTACAACTATACCTACTGTATGTGCTATATCTGGTCTACTGTGAACAACATATTGTAGTTTTCCAATCATGGATCGGTAGAGTGTCTCATCAATAGATACAGATTCATCATTCTTTGATAATTTGCAATTGGTAGTCATAGGAGTACTTACTGGTTTTGAATCATCCATTCCAAATTTCTTCAAGATTTCCTTTATGTACTTGGATTGAGTAATGAAAATCTCATTTTTCATTTGCAGTATCTATAAACCTATAAAATACTTTATCTCGCTGATTAATGACAGCTCAAATTCTTTGCTCATTTCATTTCCAAAGTTATTGCATAAAGAGTCATTTCCACAAAATATAATATCATCAACAAATATGGCTGAGATCAATATTCCATTTTCATCATTCTTCATGTACATGTTGTTGTTCTCACTTGTCCTTATAAAACCAATCTTAATCAAATAAGAGTGCAATCTTTCATACCATGCTCTTGGTGCTTGTTTCAAATGATATAAAGCTTTGTTCAATTTACATACCTGATCTTTATTATTGTCTTCAACAAATCCTTCAGGTTGTTCAATGAAAGCTTCTTCTTCTAATATTCCATTCAGAAATGCAGATTTGATATCCATTTGATATATCTTGAAGTTATTGAAAGCAACATAGGCCAATAATGTTCTAACTCCTTCAAGTCTAGCAACAAGAAAAAAAATTCACCATAATCAATTCCTTCTTCTTGAGCATAACCTTTGCAAACTAGTCTTTCTTTGTTTCGAATGACTTCACCTTTTTCATTTAGCTTGTTTCTGAAAATCCACTTTGTACCGATTACATTTTTGTCCTTCAGTCTAGGGATTAGTGTCCATGTGTCATTCTTCTTGATTTGATCAATCTCTTCTATCATAGCATTTACCCAATCTTCACTGTTAAATGCCTCTTTTACTATTCTTGGTTCAAATTCATATATCAAGCATGTGTTCTATCTCAGTTTGTTCCTTGTCATCACTGGATCATCCTTATCTCCTATAATCTGACTTGGTGCATGATGTCTTCTGACATACTTGGCTAATACAGGCTCGGTAGGCTCTGTATGATCTTCTTCATCACTCGGTAATTGGATATTCTCTTCATTTTCTTCAATAGTCTTCTCGGTAGGACTTCTTGGTTGAACATAGACAAATTCATCATAGTCTTCTGGTTCCTTGGAATTTCCTTCATCATTTCTTTCTGCAAATTCATCAATTTTCACATTTGCACTTTCTACTATTTTGTTAGATGATTTGATCAGACATTTAAATACTTTGCTTCTAGAAGAGTAACCTACAAACATTCCTTCTTCACTTTTCTGATCAAATTTGTCATTTCTATCATCTTTATGAACATAGCATCTACTTCCAAAGATTTTAAAATAACTAACATTTGGTTTCTTATCATACCAGATTTCATATGGTGTCTTCAAAGTACATTTCTTCAATTAAACTCAGTTCAAGGTGTAAATAGCTATGCTTATTGCTTCTCTCCAAAATGTTTGTGGTACCTTCTTTTCAATCACCAGTGTTCTAGCACAATCCACAATAGATCTGTTTCTTCTTTCAACTATTCCATTTTGCTATGGAGTTCTCGGTGTAGAGACTTGTCTTTTAATACCATGATCATTGCAAAATAAGTTGAACTCATCAGATGTGAACTCTCCTCCTCTATCTGATCTAAGACATTTCAGTTGTCTTCCTGTTTCATTTTCAACTCTTGCCTTGTACCATTTAAACATTTGAAAAGCTTCTAATTTTTCTTTTAAAAACATTACTGACATCATCCTTGAATAGTCATCCACAAATAATATGAAATACTTATCACCATAATAACTTTGAACTTTCATAGGACCACAAAGATCAGTGTGCACTAGATCTAAAATTCCCTTAGAAGTGTAGGACTTACTTGTAAAGCTTGATCTTATCATCTTACCCATCTGGCATCCTCGGCACATAGCATTCTTAGGTTTTTCAAGACTCGGTAGACCTCTTACTCTGTGCTTCTTACTTATTTTGATCAGATTATAAAAATTGACATGACAAAACCTTTTATGCCATAACTAGATATCATCAATGTTTGCATGAAAACACTTATTTTGAGTTGAGTCAAGGTGAAATGATTACCTTTTGTTTATGTCCTAGTAGCAGCTAACTTTCCATTTTTGTCATGAACTTTGACAATTCCTTTCTGAAATTCTATTCGGTAACCTGTGTTGTTTAGCTGTGCTACACTCAACTAATTGTATTTCAAACCTTCAACCCAATAAACATCATTGCATCTTGCATTATCAAGAAGTGTTATAGATCCTTTACCTCTTACCGGACATGGTGCATCATTACCAAATCTAACATAGCCTCCATCATAATCTTCTAATATAACAAAATTATGTTTATCTCCTATCATATGATGTGAGCATCCACTATCTAGAATCCAAGAATCATTAGTGTTTATGTGAGATATTAGGGCTTTTTCTTCATACCTTTCTTCATCTGAGCCATCCTTGATAGACACATAAACTACTCCCTCTGTATCAGTCTCATCTGATTTAACATTGTTAGATTCCTCATCAGCTATTAGGCATGTCTTTCTATCTCTTCTTCTGAAGTCTTGGTGTCCTTTGTAATGATTATCTTTCTATCTGTTATCTCAGTAATCTCTTCTTTCAGTAAAATCTTTGTCAGGATAGTTAGAAGCCATATGTCCTATTTTATCACAATTGAAACATTTCAAAGGTAGTTTTCCTTTATACTTACCTTTGCCTCTCGGTAACCTTTTGGCTAGTAGTGCTTCAAACTCTTCTTGCTTTCTGATTTCTTCATACATTTTGTGTACTTCTTCCATGTTCTTCCAAAATCTTTCACTTGCTCCACTATGATCTCCTTCAGAGTACTTATACTTTCTTTCATTGTAATCATTAGATTCATCAAGATGAAAAGAACTAATTGCAAATTCAACTTTATTTACCGAAGATCCACTGTTATCAAAATTACTAAACTCAAATGCATGTAGCTTACCAATAGTAGCATCTAAAGAAACTGGCATATTAGGTACAGACCTCAATTCATTGATTGCAGAGACTCGGATTGCATAAGCTAGTAGAAGGGTTCTCAATAACTTACTTGTTATATCCTTTCTTCAATAGTTCCACCTGCTCCTTTGATTTGATTGACAATATCCTTTAGTCTTGTACTGTACTAAGTTATGTTCTCACCTTCATTCATCTTCATAGATTCAAGTTGTCCTCTCAGAATGTCTACTTTTGCTCTTTGAACATGTTCATCTCCTCCATATACTGATATGAGCTTATCCCACATTGCCTTTGCATCATTGCAGCCTTCTAGATCATTAAACTCTAAATCAGTTAATGCAGATGTTATTTCAATCATTGCTTGAATTTGTTCTTGCTTTGCCCTTATCTCTTCCATAGTCAATGGATAGGTGCTTGGTGCAACAAA